>NC_047145.1:1910200-2210200 GCF_009829125.3 Periophthalmus magnuspinnatus | reverse complement strand
AGTAGTCCAGGAGTAGATTGTGAGCAGTACCGGTAGAGATGAGCTGTGTCAGAAGAGGTGAGGTTCGTACCAGTCGTGGAGAGCTGGGTCGGAGACAGAGGAGCTGAGCGGGTCCAGGGAGCGGGATCACTGTGGATGTGTGGACGGTCTGGCGCTGAGTGTCAGGTCCTGGCTCCCTTTGTCCTCCCCAGGTGCAGCTTGATTGGTAATTAGTTGCAGGTGTGCATGGGAGGAGCCCGAATCTCCGCCCAGCTCCAGGCTCTGACACAGAAAGGAGGAGGAAAACTGCACAAAACAAGAGGAAGACTGGGATCTTGACACTGTTATGTTGTTTCCTCATCACAAACAGACGTGGAGTTGTGTTTTGTTTCATTCACACATGTTTAACACACAAACACGCATATTTTGGGCTGAGTTCTTCTCTCAAACAAGAAACACTCTGTTCCACCTTGTGATGTCATGTGGCAATACAGGAAGTGCTCCACTGTGTTTTTAAACCCCATACACCTTCACTAGAATCATTTGGATAATTTTAGTCCTGGAATTGCCCATCTCTACTGAACTAAAGATAAACGGCAACTCGAAAACTACCGCCTCATGACATCACAAGGTGGAACGGAGCATTTTGAGCTTTGGAGATGTAGATGGACTAATAAACCAAGATAACTCAAACACGTGTGAATGAAACAAAACACAACTCCAGGTATGTTTTTGATGAGCTAATAATATTCTAACATGGCTTAAAGCTCACAAGAGTCTCTTTTGTGTAATATGGGACCTTTACACTTTATTGTCCCTGGTGGAAACGTCTGCATTTGACCCTCTTTCAATGCTGCTGGGGCAACTTGACAGGAGCAGTGGGGTCCCATCTCCAGGTCTTTAGCTAGTCTTGGTCAGGACTACCTTAGTTGGAGGATTTACCCTTGGTGCCTGTTTTTGGTTGAAGGGCGAAACCAGAGTGACGAAAGGAAACCCACCCAAACACGGGGAGAACATGCAAACTCAGCACAGAAAAGCCTGGAAGTCAAACCAGGAACCTCCTTGAGAGACAGGTAACAATACATGAGATGATGCTCTTGTTACAGTTCCATTTCATTCATTTTTCTTTAAGGACACAGGTGCAGACATGACCCATAGCACAATCCAGAGTTAAAGTAGAAAGTTTGTATGAATGGAATATAAACTGATGTTAAAGAGACCAAAAGCACAGAATGGCAGCCACATCTCAGACCCAGGGCAGCTGTGGCTATATTATGTGCTCATTTATTATTGCATGGCATGAAAATAGTTGCACCTGTTTTCTAAAACTTTAATTTAAAAAGTAATTAGCTGCATGGAATAAAACCAAACTGAGAAAAGTGAACATGCAGCAATGGAAAAGTACTGACTGACATTTGGTCCTTGTTTAAACCTTTAACTTTCACACAAACAACAACTATGCAGATTAGGCCTTTGACAAGAACTGCAGCCCCGTGTCATATCGCTGTCTGCGGAGAGTGTGAAGTGAGCAGATCACTGTTAGAACTGTGAGTGCTTGTGTTGTGTTAGTGTGTGGAAGTCATCAGAACAAGAGGACAGGGACCGCTCCAGTGTAATAAGACATGGCCCTGTTTGACTGATGGGATGGTATCTGTGTGTGGTGGAGTGGAAAAGGTGATTATGAAAGAAATGGGCCAATCTGCAGCAAAGATAAGATCACGTCTCAGAGAAGAAAGAGAGTGGTTTAACAAGTGGTTGTTTAAAAGCTGTTGCCTGATTGAGGATTGTGTATAGGTTTAAATGTGGCTTTTGACTAAGGGGAAGCTAAAGGCAGGACATGTATTTAAAATTGAACAATATTGTGTGTTGTTTGTTGTTATGGGGATATGCAGTAGATTAGATGAGAGATTATAATGTCAGTGATTTAAAAACATATATATATATATATATATATGGTCTGAAAGAGTTTAAAATGTACAATGCAATCTATTAACTAAGGACATAAAGTGATCTTGTTTCACTTTCATGGTGAATTTTCCAGAATATTGTTGTAGGAGCAGATTGTAGAACCCACAAAACAGTTTAAAATGGTTTATTAGCTGGGGTGTTTGGGGCTGGGGGGTGGGGTCCATGGGTGCAGGTAGGTGCCAGGTTGGGGGGTCCACAGGTACATGTGGGTGGTGGGTTGGGGGGCCCACAGGTACAGGTAGGAGCAGGGTTGGGGGGTCCACAGGTGCAGGTAGGCACTGGCCTGGGGGGGTCCAGAGGTGCAGGTAGGTGCTGGGCTGGGGGATCCAGAGGTGCAGGTAGGATCCGAGTTCCGGGGTCCACAGGTGCAGGTAGGCACTGGGATGGCGTGTCCACAGGTACAGGTAGGTGCTGGGTTGGGGGGTGCACAGGTGCAGGTAGGTGCCAGGCTTAGGGGTCCACAGGTGCAAAGCAAAAAACTTGGACTTTTTGCTATTTGAATTTTTTTGTTGTCCCAAGGATGTGTAAGAGAGATCCCTTAGATGTAATGTTTATATAATACATATGTTTATTAATATGCACTATCCTACTGAAATCTAACGAAACAAATAAATAATAATCTCCAAAAGTGCCATGGAGACTAGTTACCACTGAAGTTACATAGACGAACATGCAGAGTGGTGGGAGAGCTGAGTATATACAGGTTGAAAGGCATAAGGAAACAGGGGGTGAAGGGAGAGAGTTGAAGGATCATGACATATATTCCATGTTCTGTTTGATATTTCAGACACGTTTTATCACATTATGTAACTTTTCTGGTGGAGAGTAAATGTACCTTCTTGTCTATATTGGAATTGATATTGCTTTGTCTAAAATGTTTCACATAATGGCAGTAACCTTATCGATCCTGCATTTTACTATTACAGGTTGTTTTACTGCTCACAAATACCTTGTAAAACATTCATTCTTACTTTGTGCATGGTCACTTCTCCATAGATCTGACCTGTACTGTGGCCTAATAGCATCACCTGCCTGTCTCCATGGCATACCCTAGTCCAGAAAAGTTACTTAATGCACCTTTAAATATCAGGATGGATATAGATATAGTCTAATATTTCTCTGTAGTGCTATAACAAGATGGTGTATTTGACATTTTGGGAGAACAGTGATGTAGAATTATTATGATTTAAACAACAATGTCCTTTTATTTCATTTCTGTAAAAACAAAGCCACCTGCAGACTGTAACCTGTCAGTACAGCAGTCGTAGGTTGACAGTGAAAGTCTTAAACATCAGAACAGATCAGAAGAGTGGGAGGTGAGGAGCAGGTGTGAAACAGGCTCCACTCAGCATCTGCTAATTCAAATGTGTCCAACGACCTTCTATCGCCCACGCTCTTATCTCAAAGTCAAATGCACTTCCAAACTATCCGACTCCAAGAAAATATCACTGGGGTTACTCAAGTGAATGATTGCACACAGTGGAGGAAAGGGCAAAATACTGCTCCAAAAGTTAACAAACTCAGAAAGAATACTTAACAAGACTCGAGCCCAAATGGTTTTGATTTGAAATGGATAATCTTATTGTTCAAGTGTAAATATGTATGTGCCACTTTGAAACATTTGAACTTTAAGACATTGTACTTGTCTCTGTAGAGATTACATTGCTTTGCCTGAAATGTTCCCAACTCTAACCATGGAGATAAGCAGATGAAGCACCAGGGCAAGTCACAGGTCAGATCAGTGGAGAGGCAAACTCACAGAAACAATGCATGTGTTTCAAGTTATTCGAATTTATAAAACATGTGTAATTTAATAAATTCAAGGAACAAAGTTTAATGCCATACTGTGAAACATTCCAGGCAAAACAATACAATCTCCATGGAGACAGCAAAAATGTCTTAAAGTTAAATTACCTTAAATTAAATGACCTCATATACCTTAATGCATAGTATTTGATGCACAGATTAAGGGTTGTCCAAAAAAATTATGTTGCACGGTATGGCACAACCGGTGTGCCACCCTGGAAATGCAAACAACTGGTGGCCGGGCCTTTGCCCATGGGGCCTGGCTCCACTCATCCTAAAAAGATGACGTGGGTCTGCCCCTCTGTGGACTCACCACCCGCAGAGGGTTTCATAGGGGTGGAGTGCAAAGAGGAGCCTGAGCTTGTGCGGGATTTGAGAGGTACCAGATAGATATAGTCCGCCTCTCCTCCATGCACAGTTTAGGCTCTGGTGCCTAACTCTTCAAGAGTGGTTGGACCCTCCACTTTTCTGGCATTGCCTGCGGGGAAAGGTTGGTGTAGAGTTGGTGTAGGCCTGCTTATAGCCCCACAGCTCAGCCACCACGTGTTGGAGTTCACCCCACAAGAGGGTCGCCTCCCTGCCTGAGTGGGCTATGTTCTCTACCTCCATTGTCGATGGGGTTGCTCGTAGCTGTGGTCACAAGGTCGCTGGTGTCTGTTGCAGTGGCAATCCCGAAACCTGGTGGTGGACACTGGAGGTAAGGGATGCTGTCAGGCTGAAGGAGTCCTCTTAGGCTTGTAGGATTCCTGAGGCAGCTGACAGGTACTGTCAGGCCAAGTGTGCCACCGTCCATGCAGTCAGAGAGACAAAAACTCGGGGTTGGGATGTGGTTGGCAAGCTCCTCGGTGGCAAGGCTCAGGGGGTGGATGAGATCTGTCCTGAGTATTGTAAATCTCTGGATGTTGTGCGGTTATCTTGTCTAACATGCCTTTGCAACATCGTGTGGCAGTCAGGGACAGTGCCTGTGGAATAGCAGACCGGGGTGGTGGTCCCTCTGTTTAAGAAGGGGGACCTGAGGGTGTGTTCCAACTATAGGGGAATCGCTCTCCTCAGCCTCCCCGTTAAGATCTATTCCAGGGAATGGAGAGGAGAATCTGACCTATCTATAGTTGAACCTCGGATTCAGGAGGAGCAGTGTGGTTTTCATCCCGGTTACAGATCTCTTTGGCTGCTCGAGGCTTCATGGAAGTTTGTCCTGCCAATCCGCATGTGCTTTGTGGATCTGGAGAAGGCATTCAACCTTTGTGGTGTCCTTTGGGGGGTGCTCTGGGAATCTGTTGTTCAGGGCCCTTTGCTAAGGGCTTTCCGGTCCCTGTATGACCAGGGCAGGAGCTGTTGCTGGCAGTAAGTCAGTCGGCAGTACGTCAGACCTGTTTCCATTGGAGGTTGGACTCCGCCAGGGCTGCCCTTTCAGCTCCTGTAAGCCCCTCTATTGGCACCAGTGGGGTTAAATTTGTTTATTAGCTGCACAAATACTGTATCTTAGCAATCAGACATTAACTGCTGGGTTTCAGATGAATCACAACAGTCTATAGGCCAATCATATTTAATAGAGGTGGGGGCAGCAAAAATGAATATTGTTAAAATGCAAATGTCACTAATAGAAATTATTAGGTTTAACATTTGTGAATTTACCTTTTGAATATTTCATGGCAAGGTACAATGTAATCAATAGAGAAAACTGTCTCTTTCGCCCCCATCAGGGCATATGACGTCATCACATTCAATAATCCGAAAACCACCAACAGATAGACCCTTTGTGATGAAGTGCCTTGGAAATTTGTGGAATAATTTGGGGAGGTCTAAGAGAGAGGTGGGTGAGGGGAGAGGTCATATAAAGTTCAATTTAATTTATTTTTCCTCTCACAGGGCTTCAAAAAAATTGTTGATTTAACAGAAGCAAGCTCGAAAAACCCAATTTACCGAGATGGGAGCTTCAGGAATACACTTTATCTATGCTTTGACATATTTCTGAATTGTGTCCTCTTGGAAAGGCTTAGACCATCTGCCCGCTCTCACCACATGGACACAGCAGACCCCCTCTATGCTGTTCTGTGTAAACTGAGGTGCAAAATGAATCCAAAATGGGGTTTGGATTTCCCTGCTCTGTCTGGGGCTGATTTAGCTCATTGGGCATCAAACACTTTCCTATTCTGGGTTGATTTCATTATTTTCTTTGTTGTTTTGGGCCCTGCCTGGCTCGTGCTGTGCAGACTGCAGCATCTGTGCTCTGTCACTGATCTAACCAGGACACCTTGGCTCCGTCTGCCTGTTTACCACTTCATGGACTAAAACTCCATTCAAAAATATATTCAAGAGATTTTTCCCCAATTCAAACAATATGTGACTTAAATTATGTCAGAATAGTATGCTACCTGCTCTCAGGCATGAAGATGTTATTGTTTGGCTTGTAATATTCCACAGTAGGGCATTAAACTTTACCTTCATGCAGACAAGTAAGATATTTATAGCAATATAAACACCTGTAATACAATACATAGGGTGGTTGGGTGGAAGGAAATGTGAGGTTGAGGTTATTGGCGACCCAAGTACAATTTTTACACATGGCTTGGGTTGGAATGCATGTACTCAAAACATAATGATAGTAAAGAAATTAATAACATCAGTGTAGAATTATGATTAGTCACTCTGCACTTGAGTGTGACATTGAGTCAAACCAAACTTGCACTTAACTCTTTCACTGCCAGCCCTTTTTTGTAATAGCAACCTCTAGTCTAGCAGTGTTTTTAATTATTTTCAACAACTTTGCAATCCATGCAAAATGTGTATTCCAAAGCAAAGGACATCTGCGAGATACAGATAGTGCCTCCACCCCCTCACAAAATTGAACAAGCAAAGAGTTAAAATGCAATCAATGTGAAATATTACATTATTGGCTGCAGTTATTACATTTTGACATTTAGTAATATGCAGATAGTATGTAAAGTATCACGTTATTGTCAAGGTGTCATTATGGTATTGGCTCACTCAAGTTATTACATTATGGGCTTATTACATTTAAAACTGGCCAAAATTATGATGTAATTGGGCATTTTTACATTATTGGCCATTATTATGTTATTGGTTGCTACAAGGACCCCCACCAGAAAAGTTACATATTGCATCTTTAAGACATCCTGTGGGTTTTATCATTTGGTTACAATGATACATTGTTGATGCTAACGCTATCTTACCTCCATGCAAGGAAAGCAGGAAACTATTTGTTACTTTGTTTGCTACAAATTCAAATTGAAAAATCAGTAATTCAAGTTTAAACTTTGAAATACATGTTATTCTGTTTTATATGAACAGATGGATACCAATTTATAACACTATGACTTAATGAAAAAGTAACATCTGAAAACCTGAAAAACAGTAGTTAAAACAAAGACAGAGTAGTTTACATAATGCACCTTAATGAAAGCAAGATGAGAAATATTACTTCCCAAAACAAAACATTTGTTCATTAAAACTAGCTGTATTTCCTGTAAACTCATATCTCATTTTAAGATTATGCACAGCGGTTATTGCACAACCTTTGCCAATCTCCAAAAAGCATCTTTAATAACATTTGGATGATATCAAGGAAAACTCAATGAGATTATCCTCTGAAGATTATTATGCACAAGTCCATTATCAGGTTAGAGCCACACACAGAAGAGACCCACTTTAACATTCAACATGTACAGTATGACGGAGTGTGATATTTTCTACAGCAGAGATACGGGGGCTTATTAGAAGAAACATGTGACTACTGCAAATCAAACTAATGGTGATGATACGGGTTTGATCCCTGTTAAACTTGTGCTGCATGTCCTCCTGTGTAATAATCATGTATGTGCCTCATATGTGCACTTCTAATACAAGTTGTGTTCTTATTGTTAAAGAAATACCTTGAATAACATGAGTCCTCTCCATAGATCTGACCTGTAATCTGGCTTCGTCACATCCCTGCTCGCCTCCGAATGGATATGCTTAATGCTGTACTGTGGAACATTGTAGGTAGAGCAATAACATCTACATGGAGACAAGTGTGATTATTAAGACTATTTGTGTCTATGGTTGTCTATCTGGAATATACATACCCCAACAAAAAAGTTACATAGTACATCTTTAAATATGCCCTTAAACAAAGCAATAACCACTTTCCCTTTGTCCAACCTCACCTGTACAACTTTACGTAGTCGAAACCACAACTTCAGCCCCTCAGTAATACTTTACATCGATCTTCACTGGTCATAATGTATTGGCTCATCATGGTACATAGGCGTCTCTGTATTACCCCAATTTTTTAACCTCCAAATCACCATAGCAATAGTTTGAGTGCTGATTAAACCATTCTTCTTTAGACTATCTTTGACGTGTATCGACTGCCCGTGTCCACGCAGTTATCGCTCCCTAAGTAACTTCAGTGTCAGCCTATGAGAGCCGACCAGTGTAATGAAATGCAATGGCTCTGCTCTGCTCCTGCTGATTTTACACTAAAATGTGCACACAAGAAGAACATCATAAGCCCCGTAATCAATACAGCTGTAATGGAGGTCCCCATCCCAGGCTCTGAATGGGAATACCAAGTAAAGCCAGTACTGGAAGTCAGCACGATGGGGTCAAATGGAGCAGAAAGAATGAATTTTAACATAACTTTTAAATCTGAACCTTCACCGGCACAGCATTGGTGAAATTTAACATTGTTCAAGTGTGAAACATTGTGTGAAGACCCTGTGGTGAACTACTGAAGGGGCAAATTAATGTTAGGAAGGCATGTATTTGTTCTACTGGCTGAGGTTTCAAGAACAGTATGCACATTGTGAGAAGCTGTTATGCTGGCAAAACTGGCAACCCTCAAAGTAGTGTTATGTGTTCTGATTAAAATAAGGTCTAACTTTGAACAGAAGATTAAAACACATTAATTCAGTTGCATTAAAGAGGAACTAAATGTAGAAGGGACTTTGTGGAGTAACCAGCAGGTGGCAGTGGAGCAAAAACAATAAAGGTTTCCTAGAAGTCTTTGGTCTTTCGCTGACTTGCTCACATCCACCTGCCGTGAAATCCAGGACTAACATTTAGGTGAACTTAAGCAGGTTATTTGTTGGAATTTTGTGCAGAGGTGAAGCTGAGGACCTGGCTTTACTCTCCAGCCCTCATGGTCCTGTGGGCAGTGGCCTGCTCCTCTGTCTGTGGTGATGGGTCCTGTCTGTGGTGATGGTCCTGTCTGTGGTGATGGTCCTGTCTGTGGTGATGGGTCCTGTCTGTGGTGATGGTGAGGACTGTTGTGACTACTTACATCTATTTTTATTTTTTTCAGGTGAAGTTTGCTTTGCCCATAATGTTCCACTGGATGTCATTAAACTTGTCTATCTCCATGGAAACAAGCTAGTGACACCACATGGCTAAGTTACAGACTGTGTGGAGAGCTAACCCCCTTAGTGGTAAGACTGTCTGTTCATCAATTTATTTTTGAGCAATTAAACAGATATAACTGTATTAGAGCCATATTTCTAATGCCTTACTATGGAACATTCCCCGCTAAGAAATAACATCTCTATGGATAAATGTCATTATACAGCTAAAATTTGTCACGGCTACTTTTTAGTGACAATGTCTGCGCACTTTTGTAAATGGATGTAAGAGACTCCTCTTGCTGATCCAAAACCTTTATGTATTTATGTAAATGTAAATGTATATGATAAAAAAGGGAAAACATGACATGAACACCTCCTTCATATACATCTAAGTTACAAATAGGGGTCTAACCATATGAATCTTATTTGTCCTTTTCTGTCAGAGTTGTTTTCTTCAAGACGAGACTGACTGATGGCTCACTGATGCCTCCTGTCACCGCGGTGATTTAAAGGGACAAGAACACTCTTTGACCAAACTAAAGAGGTCCGACCAGCCGAGCCGTACAGTACAATCCCGGAGTCAATGTATCAAAGTGCCCTTGACAAACTGACCTCCTCCTATTGGAACTCAGCCAAGCAGCAAATTGAGCCAGAGTTTGGGTTTGAAGACAGATGGGAGTTAATTGAAAGTGACTTGTGTTTAGGTGAACTCAGAGCTCAAAGGGTTAACTGGAGTAAGCAGCATCTTCCAGTGTAACTACATAGGTCTTTGAATATATGCAATGAGAGGAAAACTGGCTGGACTATATACTCTCCAGTCAAGCTAAACTAACCAAGCAAGATATCAGTAAATGTCAATAGACTTAGAACTATACATGTAAATGAATGAATTAATTAAATGCATCTATAAGGGACAACTTTAAAAACTACCAGAATACCTCACCTGCTTGTTAATCACTGATACCGGAACATTTAATCCCAGGTCACATGACTGTATAAGGTTAAGGACGAGCTGCACCAAAACTGAGACAGGAAAGAGGCTTTTAGCTGCACAAAAATGGACTACACACCAAGGAAAAGCAAAACTGGATATGTTGGTGACACAGTCGCAGTTTAAAAATCTGGTAATGAACTTTTATACACACACCTGCATCTGTTTTAATGTTTTATATGGAGTTGTATACTTGTTTTTCAGTTTGTATTGTATTTTAATGAGGGTGCCTATTAAAAGAGAGCCCAAGTGCACTTATTCAGTTCCCCTGTATAAATAAAGATAAAGAAAGAAAAGCCAAAAAGTCTAAAAGCACAAAAAATGCTTAAATGTTTAAAATACTACAACTGACGATTTGATTTTTTAAAAGTAATTCAGTTACTATGCATGTGTGTAAAGCTAGTGAAATGTGCTATCCAACCTGCAGCTCATATCAACCTAAAACAGGCTGGAATTGGAAATGGGAAAACCCTGCAGCTACAGGTCCTCCTGCTTCACATGTGATGACTGTCACTATGTTGACACATGAACCTAGTGGAGGTATGGCTCAAATGTAAAAAGATTGAACACAGGGATTTTCAGCCTATATTACATGTGGATTTCCTTAGAGAGTCTAAAGTCTATGAAAGTAAGGACTCTCTATATATGTAAATAACTCTATGGCAAATTAATTGTTTTTGAAAAAAAAAAAAAAAATCCAAACGTATGAACCCCAAATGTTGAGTCTTACCTTCATTTGTTAGAGATTGGCTCCACAGTTATGCCATATCATTTCACATGATTTAAACATACACTGTATATTTAAATGGCCATAGCTAACATGCTAGCTGCCAAGTTCCAAATAGGAAGTGATCATGGGCACACTTCCAGCTCTATCAACTCTGGCTCCAATTCACTTTACATTGGAAAACTGTCACCCTTCTACCTGTAACTACCTCTTCATTTTGGTCTTAAATGTTCATATTAACCCCCTGATTTTACTTCATTATTGTGTCTGAAACTCAAGATATGAACATTAATAACAGACAAATCAGGTGCCTTTTTTCCCCAGGTTGCTCCCACTAGTGTTAGCACCAGGTTTGATTGACAGTGTTGCTAAGTGCTAACCAGCAGTGTGGGTGGGAAGGGGCGTTACCTTCAACAATCTGGGTCCAGATCCAGTTTGACTCTTTGGTTGCTATGATACTCGAGGTCGGAAGTTGGCTCCAAATTGGCCCCTATAACTGCTCTAGCCTCAATGAGCTTCATTTGACTGGAGCTGAACGCTGTGGGTGATGTCACACTTACTTAGTCCACTTCTTTATACAGTCTATAGGTTTAAAGTCATAAACCATAAATTATACTTTTTAGTTTTTGGCCCATTTTCTTCATAAATCAATAAATAAATACAAGACTTATTCATGAGTGTAATTATTTGTGTTTTAGGTCTAATCTGCCTTGTGCACTAAGAGGGACTGAAGCTGTGAAGTCATGAACACAACTCTATTAGTGGCACATTTAAACCATGTCATTTAGACTGAACACAGGTCGCTGCTGAGAACACTTCCTGTGTCATTTATCAAGCGTCTAACAGCTCCGTCTGGTCGAGCTGTCGTAGAAGCAGGTGAACAGGTCGCTGACGCACACAGAAGGAGAGTGTGGGAAAATCACGAATTAAAGGTCACCTCTCTTATTTTCAAAGGCCAACTACTTAGAGACCTGTTGGACGCCTGTGCAGGAGTATTTTTAAATGCATGACCAGATCTAGTGACGCATGAATACAGTGTTGGGGAAAATACTTTTTTTTTAATATATGTACTGGACTTACAGTTTACAGAATACCTCATCAAAATGTAGTTTGATATGTACAATCACTACTCTTTTCTGTATACTAGAAGGTCATTTTAAATATTTGCAGTAGTCCAATATTATTCCTCACTTACCTTATGCATTCAGAGTATTTTAATTATTCACTACCATGAGTTTATAAGTGCTTTTCACAATAAGAAACTGTATTCGGTGTAGCACTAAATGAGATTGTAACTTTATTCCGGTGCAGTTACTTAAAATGAGTATGTGTTTTTGGTATGTATTCATCTAACCAAGGGGTATAGACATGCAAAACTATTACAATATGAAGTAAAAATAATCTTTTTCTTTCAGTTTAAGCCACAGAATCTGAATGATCTGCTGCCGGTTGGCTCTGTCCTCAGCGTGATGCTTTGAGAAGAGGATGCAGTCGTTCATTGCATTTATTGATTTTTTTTGTGTGTTTTCAGCTGGACTTGGAGCTTCTAAACTACCTAAGTGTGGAGTTTGCAGAGGTGGGTAAAGTTTAGGGATGCACCGACACCTATACCGATACTATCAAATATCGGCACTGATACAGAAAAGTCCATAATATGAGTTAAGCCGATACCCCAGTTTCATTTACTATTTACAGCTCAGAATGTCTCATAATATTTGAACTTTTATTCATTTGCAGCTGGCCAGTTGTGATGTGAAGGAGAAATAACAGTTGTATAACACAATTGGATCTTTTGTGTGATAAGTGAACTGTGTTTTAAGGAAATAAAAGCCATTTTCTGTCCTTACACTGGTATCACTTTATTTTGCGTATAAGCAGATATGTAAAATCAAAGTATCAATATCGGTATCAGAAGTGGAAAGGCTGTAGCGGCGCATCCCTACTAAAATTCTACACAAGAATACAGGTACTTTAAAATATTATTAAGCTACTAAGTAAAAAGTAGCTGTCAAAGAAAGTACAAAAAGTAGTGGGAAACTACTACTCAACTGTGTAAACTTGTCATTTTGATGTTTTTTCCAAGTAATGTAATATGTAACAAAATATGAAATAATGCACAATTTCTGGTATTTAACTGTGTTTATTATTCAAATTTATTGTACAATTAATGACAGACGAAGAAGAATTTGGCGTGTGTTATTATCAGTGAATGTTTTGAAGCCAATGCTCCCCAAGAAATCTATGAATAAAGCGCGTACCCATTTTACATGTGTTACATTAGAAATAGCAACATTGCCTTGCTTTAATAGGAATAATAAGAATACATGACATGCGAGCCTTGGAGTTCATACATCAGTGGCTATAGAAATAATTGAAAAGCGTTGGCCTTCACAGACACCGGGCCTCATTCTTGTGGCACAATTAGATTTTTTTCTTTATTCTTTCTGACAGTGATATTGAAGCTGTACTTTTTGCACAGTGCCCGTCACACACGAGCGGCTGACACTCTTCAGACCTGCTGCATCAGTGTAATTGGAAGCACCGCAACTCACTATCACATGTGAAGAAGATGGCGCTCACATGGTTGTCTGTCAAAGTCTGTTATTACAATTTACACATTAGAACTGAATCGTGATGACACAACTACAAGTACAAACATGATTTCCAGCTGGATAATTTAAGTCCAGTGAGCTTCATCTGGTCTCACGTTTATTTATTTTCATAGATTCTTTTTCCAGACCAAGGTTTAGTTTGTTTTCATCCAGTTTGGACCTCTCACTAGCGGCCTTCCTCAGAGCAAACCTTGTCGCTGGATTATTGGATTAGTGTTGGGAAGAATATATGTACTTACAGAATACTTGTAATGCACAATCAGTACTGTGCAGTGGTCCAAAGTTATTCCTTACTTACCTCATGCATTCTTAATCATAATTATTCACCACAATGAGTTTATAAGCACTTTTCACAACAAGAAACTGGATTAAGGAGGGAATTGAAATACGGAAATATGCCCCCGAGACTATAAACCGGGACAAGGGGGTCTTTTTACTCACACACACCTGGGATACTGTCCTAAAGAAGTCGGACTCCAGATGGCGCTGTCGTCTTGCCTCCACCGGTAGGAAAACTGCCACTGACCACTCTGAAGAAGAGCGTTAGTGAGCAGGCCAAACTGTCAGGGATGAAAACAAACTAAACCGTGGTCTGGAAACAGAATCTATTAAAATAAAAATAGCTAGCTGAAGATTTTGCGATGAGAATGGCTTTTGTCAGCTCTCTTTTCAGTTTTGAACCAGAGATAAGTAAAATGTCCTTTGAGAAATACTGACAAGACAAATTGGATGTATCAGAGATGGGCGACGTATGAACTACTGAAATATTTTAAGTCAGTGATGAGACAAGACACGAGAAAATGAGACAAGACATGAGATCGGTTGCGTGAGGACAGGATTTCTACAAAAAAGTTTTCACCTTATTCAGGGAGTTGCCATGGGCGCCGCCATCATCATTCAGGTTGTATTATTTTGCATGGGGCTGCTGGTCTTATAAAAAGCCCAGACGTTATCATCATTGCTACATATTGGACAAATTTAAAATATTAAGCTTTGACAACTTGATCAGGTTCTCTGATATTCGCCTGGTACATAAAATCTTGCATGACGCTGCCCCACCCCCACTAAAGAAATATGTACAGCCTCGCGCTCAACTAACAAGTAGAGTGTTAAGGTCCGTGTCTAGGGGTGACTGCAATGTTCCTATAAGAAAGTCTGCTTTTTCTCAATCTGCCTTCTCTTTTAAAGCCATCAAGGAATGGAACGGGCTTCCAGAAAATCTTAAGAACATAGCAGATTATCACAGTTTTTCAGGGGCTGTTAAAAACTGGCTTCTTGACCATCAGTCCTGCTCACACTAACAATACCAGACGGGTATTCGGCCATCAGATGGTACCCACGAGGGTAACATCTGATGGCCACTAGATTACCAGATCATGAGTGTTATTGTACTGTTTTAGTGTCATATTGCTGTCTTGTTTACATTCACAATACCAATAAGGTACAGCGCTATCAGATGCTACCCTCGTGGGTATCATCTGATAGCGACTACACTGTATTTATTCTGTTATTTGTTGTTTATGTCCTGCACTTTAGCTCCTGTACTGTATTATATTGCATATATTTTATATTGTATTGTTTATGTTCTGCACTTTAGTTCCTGTATTGTATTATATTGCTTATATTTTATATTGTATTGTTTATGTTCTGCACTTTAGTTCCTGTATTGTATTATATTGCTTATATTTTATATTGTATTGTATTTTTCACCTGTTCAGGGACTACAGATGGAAATTAGCTTCGGCTATAATCTGGTGCAAAGCATCTATTAATGTTTTTTTTTGCACACTGTCCCTTCAAATAAACTAATAAAATAAAAATAAATAAAAAATAAAATAACAGTAAATATGTTTTATATGGACTACAGGGCTCTTTTAAAGCCTCCAGAGAATCAGTGTAGTGTTGACCCATTGCTCACATGAACATACACAAGCCAATCTACTTTATATCAGATCCATTCATCCATCTATTTTCTTCCGCTTATCCAGGGCCGGGTCTTGGGGACGGCAATTTGAGCAGGGACTCCTAGACTTCCCTCACCCCAGACACGTCCTCCAGCTCCTCCGGTGGGACCACAAAGCTTTATATCCGATCTTAGTGGCAAAACTTTTCCCAAATTCTCCATTGAAATGAATTGGATTCCTGCTTAACTGGAAGTGCCACCACAAAGAAAGAGCAGTTTATTTGCATTTATGGCAAAAGTGAGCGGAGCCAAATAAGGTCAGTAGTAAAATAAATACATTGTGCACTGCATTTGATCTGATCTGGTCTCAGCATTTCTTTGATTATTTGATTTCATATTTTTGTTTCATCTAGCACCGTTTTTTTGGAACTCCAGCTCCTCCAGAGGTGTAACACATGACGATATACAATAGATACATCTCGCAAGATCATTTTACTCATGTGTGCTCAGTCTTGTGGAAATTTTATCATCCAAGATCTCATCCCATCCCTACTGAAAGTGTAACATGTTTGTGAAATTGATCTAAATCTTTTTTTTTTTTTTTTTTATTGGAACGGGATTACAAGAATAGTCTTTAAAGGTCTCATATTACCCTGTTATCTGATCTGTTCTAATGTTGTTTCCTCATCACAAACAGACCTGGAGTTGTGTTTTGTTTCATTCACACATTTAACACACAAACGCTGCATATTTAGGCTGAGTTCTTTTCTCAAACAGAAAACACTCTGTTCCATCTTGTGATATGTGGTAATACAGGGAGTGTGCCACTGTTTTGTTTTTTTTTTTTAATCCTTCACTAGAATCATTTGGATGATTTCCACCCTGGAATTATCATTTTTGCTACTTAACTAACAGTAAAAGGCAGCTGTTGACTTGAAAACCACTGCCTCATGACAATAAAAGGTGAAACAGAGCATTTTGAGCTTTGGAGATGTTCAAAATCAGACAGAACAATGCAGGATTAAACATAAATCAAACATGTATCAGTGAAACAAAACACAACTCCAGGTTTGTTTTTGATGAGGTAACAACATTGTAACATGACTTAAAGCTCACAAGAGTAAATTTTGTGTAATATAGACCTTTAAAACTGTCAAAAGTAGTTGCTGTGATATTATCCCTCATAATTTGTGATAAACAAGAATGTGTTGAGTTAGATTTCATATTTGATGCATCCATTTACCTGATTCTAAACTTCCTTTTCCTACACCTAACAATATCATTTACAAACAATATGTAGGTAAATTATTGTTGAGGATATTCTGGTTGCAGTTGCTATTTACAACCAGCTTATTTGGATAATTGGAGCTTGAACGTGGGTGTCAACTTGAGAGGAGCAAGAGAGCTGAGTAATTAATAGCAGTTCACTCTCAGCACACACCTTTGGCTGTCCGGCCACAAGGGGCTGAGTGCTTTGTTGCTTTGTTGTTCTTCCTCGTGTTACCTGCGCCCCCTCGCCTCCCTGACAGCGCAGAGAGTAGTCCCACTCCTTATGGCGGTGATGTTTGTGGGCGAGGAGATGCTGACAGCCCCGTATGGAGTGGAGTGGAGCTGTCAGATGGGACACGCATGCGCAATGGTCTCCACACTCTATCCAAGACGCGCGCGGACACACATTTATCAGGCTGGGAGAGTGGAGAGTGTATTATTCAACATCTCAAAACTAAACGCGAGCAACAAACCCCACTGAAACATTCTGCGTGGAGGTGAAGAAGTTTTAGTGGGACTTTTACGCACGGCGTCTACTTTGGACTATCTTGGAGATTTTACGCACGACAACATCCCCATTGGATCGTTTAAAAAAGAAAGGAACTGATCCAACAGGTAATTCACGGCTAGATTTTTGGACTCGTTTACTCAAAATTTAATTTGGGCTTTTCTGTGTGTGTGTGTTTTTTTTTTTTCCTAGAAGTTCTCACCATGAACCAAACCGCTGGTGCCACCAACGCGTATCGCAGATGCTCAAAGGGAGGGAAGGTAAGGTCCTACAGCGAGACAAGTTATGGCTGAAAAGTTTTTAATGTTTTTTTTTTTAATTTTCATTTTTGAGCATTTAGTTTATTGTGTATGTTTGGTTCAAAACGCTGCTTGAGTGGCTCGTTTTGATCCACGTGCGCTTTGTAGTTAATTAATCGTCCAATATAATTGATTAAGAGCATGTAAGCCAGCAATTAACGATAAAAGAAGGCATTGTGGTGGTTAAGTCGTGGATAATTGACTGAACAAAGCATTTCTGCAGCACCCCCGCTTGATAAAAACTCGCTTTTACGCTTTTAACTTGATGTTCTTGGCTGATATCGATCCAAAAATGATGACAGCGCGGGCGCGTTTCTGAGCGGTGACCCACATTACGCAGTGGCACCAGGGGATGGGGTATATGAGGGCGAGGACGTGGAGGAGGGAGGAACGTTGGAGAGATGAAAAAGAGTGAGAGAAAGTGTTTTGGAGGAACGCTGGAGCGACGGGGGAGGAAGAAGTTTCGTGGAGATGGAGGGATCCCGGGTGAATGGAGAGGAGGAGCAGTGTTCAGCGCGCGTCTGGCACTGTCCGCCGCCGCTTTGACATGAAATATGGAATTAAGCCTGAGTAGATCTGACTGCGCGTAACCTGCAAAGTCCCTGCTGTTTACAAATGTGGACTTTTATGGGACAGATGCAAAGATATAACTGCACAGATGTATTGATTGCAGTCTTTGCCAAGTGGTTAAGTGGCTGAGTTAGTGGAGATGCATATAGAGGATTCCCTTGTGTGTCCCTCATGTTTAGTATATTGCCCAAATGTGATTTAGTCAACATTTACCAACAGCATTTTAATATTGGCAGAAGATTTGAAATAGCACTTGATACATTGAGATGAGTTGATGTGAAAATATTTGGCAGATTATAATTTGATAGTTTCGCTGGTGATGGAACTGGCAAGAGACATGAGAAGATGGAGCAGCTTGAATTCAATTATAGCAACTTCAGTTTCAGTTTCATCTAAAATATGAAATTAAATGGGTGTTATATACAGTGATGGAGTGTAACGCTGTAAAAGTAGTAAAGTACGGGACAATTTTTGGGTATCTGTACTTTACTTAATACATTTTAACAGTAGATACATTTTACTTTTACTTCACTACATTTAAGAGCAGTATCTGTACTTTCTACTCCACTACATACACTGTAAAGTAAAAGTATTTTTTTATGATTGACTGAGGGTTTATTTTTTAACGCATTTGTAGTTTGAGCAAATAAAAATATACAAATAAAAACAGCTAAGATTTAAGTGTTTCTACTGAACAAAAAATAACACAAATCTCTATCAAAATCACTACATTTGAAGTCTGGTAAAAATCTGCATGAAATACTTTTACTTTTTCCTCTTTAAGTACATTTTTTAAACAGCTACTTTAATACTTTTAGTTAAGTTGTCTGTGTAATACCTCAGTCGTCCATGTCTGATCCACAGTAAAACCCAAAGTTAAATCTGTCAACTGGACAAAAACAGATTTAACTTTGGATTTTACCATTTTACTTCAGTAGACTTTTTCATGTATGATACTTTTACTTGAATATTTTTCTGCCCTGTTTCTGTACCGAAGTAACTAAACTGTGTACTTCTTCCCACACTGATTGTACAGAGCAAAATATACATAGTGTAATACTCTTCAAAGCAGTAAACAAAACCAAAAGCAAAAATACCAATTTCAAAGCTGGAGATGAAGCAAATGACTGAACTCATAGGATCAGCCTTACATTTATAATTCTAGTTTTCTTTCAGTACAAAACTAGACAAAAGGAGTTGTCAAAATTATCGAAAATCAGATATTAATTGATACTAAAACTAATATCGAACATCGATACTCATTTGAGCAGGTATTGATACTGCAAACAATCACATTAAGAGGACAAAATTTGAGCTTTCCTGAACAGTTTTAGTGTGATTTTGAGTGGGATCAGAGCAAGTATAACACCACATGCTAATATAAAGAAAGTACTATTGTTTTGTATATAATCACTATGGAGTATTGAGCGAACCCCTCGGTAATTTTAGTATTGCTACAACACTACAACACTACTCGAGACTCTGTTTGAAAATAGTGTATATTTATCAGATTGGGGACCATAGCGTTATTACAATCACTGACACTTGAATCATCGTTCCTCCTCCCTCCAATCACCAGGACGAGCCAGTTCTCCTCCTCATCGCTGCTTGTTCTAATTTTGTTTTTGTTCCTCTCCTCTTTCAAATCAGTTTTGAGTGAAAAAATTGATTCCAGCCCAAAACACTCATGTCCACTATTTCATTATCATTCCTTTTCTGACGCCGCTTTTAGCTCGTGGTGCCATTTTACACTGCTTTCGGTTGGTGTTTACTGTTATAATACTGGTAATTGTCCATTTGAAACGTGGGTCCGTGGAGAGATGCTGTTTTGGTTCTCGTCGTCAGCTGGCTCGTAGTGGAGTAATAATTCTGTGATTATGTTTGCGTGTTGTGGGGACGTCACATTGTCAGCTCGTGAACCGGCGATGACAGATCAACAAACACTTGGGATTGTATTATTTGAGGAAAAAGTCCCAGCCAATTTGAAACACGATTTCCAGCAGCTCGTCATTGAAGTGTGGACTACATCACACAATCACGCACTTATTTTGTTGTCAAAGATGTGAAAGGTTGAATAGAAATTGGCCGACAATGAAATATCTTTGCACTACGACAAAAGGTGATTCTAGGCTGGTATTTTTTGTCAATTTGCTTCTCAATTACTCATTCAGTCAGTTGTATTGTTTGTTAATAGAAGGGTTATTGCGCTAGGCCCTTTGAAAACGCCTCATGAGCAGACACAGCTGAAGTTGAAGTTCTGTGTGGTAGCGAAACGTTCTTTGGTTGTAAAGTTTGCAGTTCAAATGACTTTACTATTATTGTGTCCTTGTGTATGTATTTGTTTGGGGGCAGGATAGCCGTACAGAACTGTCAGCTGAAGCAAAATCGATTATTTTCAGCTATTTTCGATGTTATAATGTTGTTCCTTCATCAAAAACAGGCTTAAAAACAAGAGATTTTAGATGTCATCCATGCATGTTTGAGTAATTTATCGATTTCTCACAAGCCATATTTGAATCCTCTTTATAGTTAGCTGTAAGAGTCTGTACAAGGCTCCGCCCACAAGCCCACGCCACCCATGCTCCCATACGACAATTCACCATAAACATGAGACAAAACTATACACAGCAACTTCACAAAACTGATGCGATGTGCAGTAGTTTCATTAGCGGGATGCAGCTGATTGTGTTGTGGTAGCGCTCTGAACGGGGAGTGACTTAAAGCAGAGAGCAAAAGGGAGAGCGGCTCAGAGCATCAAAAATGAAAGTGAAACATGGTAGCACAGTGGTTTCTTGTTTATCGTGGGGGTTACGTTCTAAAAATAACCCACAATAGGCGACATCCGCGAAGTATCAGCTTTATTTTTATTTTTTTTACAATTATTCTATATGTTTTTGGCTGTAAAACCCCTCACCACACACTTTATACACTTTTCTCACACAGGCATTCACATTTTCTCACATTTCTCTCTTGTTTAAACACTCTCAAAGTTCAAACCTTCGTATATTACATCCCTCTTCCTCCATGATCTCTTTAAATGTGTTGTTCTCGTGCCTTTGCTCCAGCGGTGTCCACAGAGGCGCCTCTCCGTGCACAGAAACACTTTTACGTCCAAAGCGTTTCTGAAATTTGACGGTGCAGAACGTTTCATGGACATTGTAGGTTTTGTCGGGGAGAAAACTTGCAAACATACAGCACTTCTGAGTCACACTGCGATAAAGCGAGGGACCATTGCACATTGTTTTCGGTGAATATAACATTTTCAAAGCAATAAAAGGAAACGTGGTGATCTAAATGTTATGCGTTACAGTTAATACCCCATAGAAGTAAAATACTGCCTCTTTAAGAATGACTTGAGAGCAACTTTCTCTACACAAAAAAGCCACAACTGTTATTTTTACATTTTCTCCCTTATCCAAGTTTTCATTTAAAAAAACAGCAGCCAATCACATGTGTCCATAGGCTCCAGAATAATGAAAAACAAGCACTGTTGTCATAGCAATTAACAGTTCAGAATACATCAGAATATTATATCTTTTGAATGGTAAAAAGTCGTAAATATGTCGCCTTCAAACAGGATGCAGAAACCCAGGAATTGTGAATGAAATTGGAAAAAGGAATCCATACTTATTTTGATGCTTGTTCCAGTAATAGCTGATATGATAAAGTGACTTAATAGCTCTATAGGCCCAGTCTATTTCTGTGCACACATTTTTCCCGCTCTAGTCTCTTATATCTAAGGCTAATGCTGAACCTGATACTTGTGTGTGTCCATCAAACTTTAAATTCACTTTGCACTTTATATCTGACTTCAACTGCGCTCTGCGCTCGCTCTGAACCGAGGCACGCTAGAAAACACATGAGAGCGCAGCAGTGGTGGAGCATAACCAAGTAAAAGTAGTAAATAAGTAGTGTATTTAAGTATACATTTTAGCAATCTGTACTTTACTTAAATATTTTACTTCACTATATTTAAGAGCAGTATCTGTACTTTCTACTTCACTACATTTTTGAAAAGTAAAAGTATTTTTCATTGTTTGACACCTGCTGAAAAGGCTGAGGGTTTATTTTTAACACGTTCATAATTTGAGCAAAAATATACAAAAAAAACCCCAGCAACTATCAATTCAGTTGTTTCTGTTGAACAAAATTCAAGACAAATCTTCATCAAAATCACTACATCTGAAGACTTATAAGACCTCGAAATATGTACAAAATACTTCTAATTTTTACTCTTAAAGTACACCTTGAAACAGGTGCTTTAATACTTTAACTTAAGTAGATTTTTTCAGCGATACTTTTCTTTAACCTCAGCATTTTTTCCCCCTTTTCCTTAAGTCACAAAGCTGATTACTTGTTCCACGCCTGATGGGCAGAAACAGGTCTGTTCACACCATACTGCAGCACTGCACCTCACACCTTTAGGATCACCTGCAGACGTGTTTCTTGGACAGTTATATACAAGTGTACTTACTTTTTTTCTTTTTGTACTTATTCATTTGATAGGGACACATATGTACCTTAGACATGTAACACACAACAACACTCAGAGCCAAGGCTGATTTGCAACGCCCATCTCTAGGACTTTTACAAGAAGAAAAATAACACACAGGGTTGATTTGGGGAGAATTGTAATAATAGTGTATATTCAAAGCTTAGAACAAAAGTCAAATTGTGAAAATAAATTGTTATGCTAAATGTGAGTCTCAGTGACAATGATGTATTTGTGACTGTCTGTACAGGATGTGTCCACTAGAGGGGAGTGTGGCTCTATAAACTACAGGGTCAGGACTGGAAAACATCAGTCTGATCAATCAACTCTACAGGTGCTGTGTAAAGTCGCCGTTGGAGCTGAAGTTTCATCTTTGGAGCTTCAGCTTCATATTTGGAAGGTGTTTGTCCCTGATGTTCCTGCAGCTCAGCCATTTTCACTTGTAGCAGTGGCCCCTAGACCAAGGACCAAGGATGTGAAAAAGTGTCCACTTTAAAATGTACTAACTAAACTACAAATCCCTAAAATCTGTACTTAAGTACTGTACTACTTTTCCTTTGTTACCTTCCACTACTGTCTTACACTCTTGCTACACTGCTAACCGCAGGATAAAAGGTCCACTGTGAAACTTTTCCAATGGAAGACCCTCCAACTGTCTGTCGTCACAGAGATGTTAGTACTTTGCCCAAAATGTTTCACAGCATTTAACTTATCTATCTCCATGGAAACAAGTCAATAGCACCACCAGGTCAAATCAGGTCATATCTCTGGAGAGGCGAACTCTACTCACAGCAGGAATCCATGTTTTTATGTATTTCTAAAGAAATTGATGCTCCATTGATACGCTTTTTACTGTGGAACATTAGGGGCAATGCAGTAGCATCCAGGTTAAGATAAGTAGACTCCCTTCCACAAAAGTTACACAGTGTACCTTTAAATATCGACAGAATAATAATAATAAAAATGACTTACACTTGTAATGCGCTTTACAGGCTTGTCAAAGCCTCTCAAAGCGCTACACTATAGTCATTATTCATTCATTTCCACACTTGGTGATGGTAAGCTACTATTGTAGCCACAGCTGCCCTGACGGAGGCAAGGCTGCCAATCTGCGCCATCGGCCCCTCCGACCACCACCTATCATTCGAGCACACACCACTTTCATACTAGGCAATGTGGGTGAAGTGTCTTGCCTAAGGACACAATGACAGAACTTGGTCTGAGCGGGACTCAATCCTCTGACCTTCAGGTTGGGGGACCAACACTCTAACCACTGAGCCACTGTCACCCCAAAGCGATACTGTACCCCTGTGTAAACACATACATATTTAAGAGTTTATCATTTAATATTTCATATTATTATAATTTGAGACCTGCTGAAAAGGCAGAGGGGTTTATTTTGAACATGTTTTTAATTTGAGTAAACAAAAATATACAAATGAAAACAGCTGGAAACAATTGGATTCAACTGTTTCAGCTGAACAAAATTCAGCACAAATCTGTATCAAACTCACATTTGAAGCTTTATAAGTTCTGAAAAAAAATCAGTGTGAAATACTTTTACCTTTTTCTCTTTAAGTAGATTTTTAAAAACAGATACTTTAATACGTTTACTTAAGTTTTTTTTTGTTTTTTTTCGTATGACACTTTTACTTTTAGTAGTTTAGTATTTTTTGCTCCACATACTGGAGGAAGAAATGAAGTACAAAATGAAGTACTTCTTCCACCCCTGATTATGCACTAACCTCTAACTCTCCGGATCATTGACTCAGTAGAATTTTCTTTTGCTATGGACCTGTCCTGACTGAGGGATTACACACACACACACACACCACACATCCACCTTACCACATGCATTCTGTGCTGGTGAAGGTGCTGAGCTGACGGGTTGCCAGATTGGCCGTAGATTTCTTAATTACAGCAGTTTGGTTGGCCCACAGCAGAGCAAACGGCCCCGGACCCAGCCAAGTATCGACCCTCTTCTCATTAGGGCCCATTGTAATGCATAGTTATCACTCCAGCTCTCACTGCAGTCTATGGAAATCGCTATTGATCCCTTTTTCTTTTTTTTTTTGCACCTTCAGAATAAATGGCGGCTGTGTGCCTCTTTCAATCATCTTTGCACTTTGAGTTTCTGAACCCCGGGCATCTCGGTCCCCATTAGCACAAAGGAGGGGTCTCTTCAGGAGCACACATGAGACCTGCTGACAGACAGAACTGACTTTACAGTGAGGAACATTCTCTTTGTGGAGTTTGTGTTTTATATCAGTGATGGATTTAAAGGGACCATATTACACTATTACTACATCCTCATCACAAACAGACCTGGAGTTGTGTTTTGTTTCATTCACACGTTTAACACACAAACCCTGCAGATTTAGAGTTCTTCCCTCAAACAGAAAACACTCTGTTCCACCTTGTGATGTCATCATGTGGTAATACAGGAAGTGCTCCACTGTGTTTTTAAACTCTATGCACCTTCACTAGAATCATTTGGATAATTTCAGCCCTGGAATTGCCAATCTCAACTGAAATAAGTTAAAACGAGGTGTTAAGTTGAAAACTACCAGTTCATGACATCACAAGGTGGAACAGAGCATTTTGAGCTTTTGAGATGTAGACACACTAATTAGAAATGATTACTTAAACTTCTGATTGAAATAACAACATTATAATACGACTTAAAAGGTCACAAGAGTCCATTTTGTGTAATATAAGAGTTTTAAGGACACTGCATAACGTGTTTGTAGGTTTAATCCTTTGGCTGTTTGACTAAATCTCTTTGAATAAGGCTTGTATTGTGTTGTTATTATGTTATGGAACCATTACGCAGCGTAAGCATTATCATTGTTATGAATCACAATATTAAAATGTCAATCTTCATTTCAATACTGAGGCATCGGCTCAGTGCCCATTCTGAGGGTTTATTTTTTAACACATTCATAATCTGAGCAACCAAAAATCTACAAATAAAAACAGCTAGGAAATATACTCTAATTGTTTCTATTGAACAAAACTGAACACAAATCTGGATCAAAATGAAAACATTTGAAGCTTTAATTGATCGCAAAATCTACGTGAAATACTTGTACTGTTTACCCTTTAAGTACATTTTTAAACAGGTACTTTAATACTTTTACTTAAGTAGATTTTCAGACCCATTCACTCGCATCCATCCACACATAAGTACGACATTTTTAATCAACATCTATTTTAAGTTTTCACATATGTCATTGGGTCAGGGTAAAAAAAGAAAAAAAAAGAAACAAAAATTCATAAGTACAGTTGTTGCAGTTGTACTTTAGCTATTCAGAATACATAGAACTGAATTAAACTTGTCCTCTCTGAGAGCACACAGTAATAATCAGGTCAAACTGTTACAGGACACATGGGAAAAGTACAACACCAAAACATTACTTTGTGACAACACTGACTTTAACATGCTTTTGTAATCCCCCACAAGATGGTGCTCACAACACACACCTCTGTACACACCGGTGTTACCCTCACTCCCATAGAATAATAGTTTCGCTTACCCTTCTTATAGCACTGCATAAAAACAGCAGTGAAGTAATCAACCCTCCTCTGGCCCTTTGCCTGGAAACAAATATACTTGTGTTGTCTTTGTGTTTGCGAGCGAACACTGCAGTCTCTTGTTTACAGTGCACACGAGGAAATTACATCCACAAAGCCCAGAATGTGTCAAATGAATAATGCAACGCAAAAAGAAAATAGATTTTTCTCTCACCTCTCAGAGCCAGCAGGTGAACAGCGGCGCTCTTAAATCTCTGGAAATAGTTAATTCTGCTCCGGCTGCGTTTCTCTTTGTCGGAGCCCACTGGCTTGTGCTCCTCATCTCTACGCACCACAGAACTTTGGAGACATTTGCTCCTTTGCTTTTCAAATACTGTTTCCTTTCCACACGAGTGAGGTTTGTAACTACATTGGTCAGGTTTGCATTTTCATGACCTCCTGGAAGCGGAGGAGGGGAGTTGGGTTTACTCGAGTACTTCTCAGAGTAGTTTTCTTGCACTGTGAACTCGTAATTGACTCATGTTTTTGTTGAAGTAACAGTACTCTTACTCAAGTAAAAATATTGGTTATTTGTTCCATTGTGAGTAGCGTTTGAGTGATCACCCTGTTTAGTGGTGGAAGAAGTACTCAATTAGTTTTTTTTTTACCAGAGCAAATACTCACATAAAAGTAAAAGCATGAAAAAAAAACTTGTTTAAAAATATACTTAAAGAGTGAAATATAAAACTTTTTTTTCTAGCTGTTTTTATTTGTATTTTTGTGTTTGCTTAAATTAAGAACATATTAAAAATAAACCTTCAGTCTTTTCAGCAGATCTCGAATTATAATAAAAATACTTTCACTTTTCAGTCCATTCCAGTTTACTGAAGTACAGTACTGTGCTACTTTTACCATGTTACGTTCCACCATTGATTATGTTGACAATATTAAACAATTTGAACATTTCTGCACCAATTTGTGTATTCCTTTAAAAATACCTAATTTTGTGCATTCTTAATGTTTGGTCCTTTCATATACTCTAACTTTAAATAATACATGAGTTTACTCTCACCATCAGACTAGTCTTAGGTGGCCTGTAGACTATAGTGTACAGTACAAAAAATATATGTGTGCCTTCTGCGATAGACTAACATGATATTATAAGAAAATATACTGAGAAAACTTATTTGTCTTACAATACAGAATAAGTGCCAGGGCTTTTGGGGAAAACATGGGAGGTCGAGCCTATTACAAATTCATCCATCCTTATTTTTCCTCTTTATCTGGGGTTAGGTTGCAGGGCAGCAGTCTAAGCAGGGACTCACAGACTTCCCTCACCCCAGACACATCCTCCAGCTCCTCCAGTGGGACCCCAAGTCGTTCCCAGGCCAGCTGAGAGTGATAGTCCCTCCAGCGTGTCCTCGGTCTTTCCTTGTCTTTGCCTCACAGTGGGACAAGCCTGGAATATCTCCCCAGGGAGGCATCCAGGAGGAGTCCTGAACGGATGCCCGAGCCACCTCAGTTGGCTCATCTTGATGTGGAGGAGCAGCGGCTCTACCCTGAGCTCCTCACTCTATCTCACTAGGAAAGTAGCTTCACCAGTAAATCGACATCTTTGCCTTTCCGCCTGTCAGTTACAGTTCAGTGTGGATGATCTGTTTAGCCTCTTTAAACACCTTTAAATCAGTCGTCATGTGAAGTACAATCAATGCATCATTATTGCAGGTAATTTAGACTTAGACAAACTTTATTGATCCACGTGGGAAATGACTACTCCTTTTATGCACAGGCTGCCTTATGTTAACATGCTAGCGTGACCATGCTAGCTTCAGTTGCCTCTGTCTCCCTGCGCTCTGTGATTGACAGGTGGCTGTGGTGTGATTGTATGTCTGTTCGCCCCCTCTGACCCGGGTTTGAGCATCGGCCCTGGGGTCAGTCACCACCACCACTTTGAACAAGCACCATGGCCTCACACACACAGACGCATACACACACATGCACACACACCCCGACGCATACACACACACATACACCCCCCCACACACACACACACAGATCTATCAGAGAGCAAAGGCTCCTGTCCCCAGACGCTGCAGTGTCGCTCAGTCAACGTCAGACCAAAGCCGCTGCATTTTAAGTGGTTTTGCCTTTTCCAGTTTTGTTTATTGTTGAGTTTCAATGATCTGCTCAGATGTGAACTTTATGCAGTATTTACAAGAGTGTACAATTGAGCTGTACTGAAATCCCAGAAATACATAGTTGGCTACAATATAAAAACTCACCCGACAACTGGCAGGAAACGTGTCTATAGTGGAATGTAATGAAGTACAAGTATTAAAGTACTGTGCTGATTAGAATTTGAAAGTATCTGTACTTTACTTACGCAAATTTTACAGTGGATACTTTTTACTTCTCTACATTTGACAGCAGGTATTTGTACTTTCTACTTTGTACTAAATTTTTCACTGGACTGAAAAGTAAAAAGTACTTTTCATATGATTTGAGGGGTTATTTTGTACCATGTTTGTGGTAACATCTTGACTAAAGTTTTTGAGTTGAACTCCTCCACTTGAGGCAGAGACTCTTCACCCACCCGGAGAGGGCAAGGCAGCTTTTTCCGATCGAGAACCATGGCCTCGAATTTGGAGGAGGTGATTTTCATTCCAGCTACTTCACACTCAGCTGCAAAACGCTCCAGTGCAGGTCCTGGCTCGAAGAAGCCATCAGGACAACATCATCTGCAAACAGCAGAGATGAGATTCTGAGGTTCCCAAACTAGACCCCCTCCGGCCCCTGAACCGGACCCCCTCCGGCCCCTGAACCAGACCCCCTCCGGCCCCTGATCCAGACCCCCTCCGGCCCCTGAACCAGACCCCCTCCGGCCCCTGACTGCGTTTAGAAATTCTATGCATAAATATAATGAACAGAACCGGTGACAAAGGGCAGCACTGGCGGAGTCCAAAATGCAGGAACAGGTGTGACTTACTGCCGGCAATGAACACAGCCCTAAGCAAAGAGCCCCGGACCCCATACTCCCGAAGCACCCCCCAAAGGACCCCACGAGGGACACGGTCGAATGCCTTCTCCAGGTCCACAAAACACATGTGGACTGGTTGGGCAAACTTCCATGAACCCTTCCCATGAATACTCGTTTTTACATCTGTATCTGTACTTTTACTTAAGTAAAAAAACTGAATACCAACCATCACTGCATTTCTGCTTTCTGTTCAAGTAGAGGAGGATCTGGAACCATAACACACAGTGAGTCCAGTTTAGGGATGTTTAAGTCATAGCCGCTTATTTGTGTCACGTATTTTTCAAATACACAATCCTCTGGACACATCCACACATCTCCTCTCAAATATCCTCGTATCAGGACGCAGTCGCCCGATGCCACACGGGGCTGAAAAACTTCAACAAGCGAAACACTAAACTCACACACATCATTCAGAAAACCGCTCTGTTCAGTCCTGTGTTGTTTTCCTTTGTACTGATAAAATGGCATATTTTGTTTACAGACAAACAGACAGCGAAGGGAAGAACACTTTGAAAATATATTTAGTTACAGAATACTGAACACCTGAATTAAAATGTATTTTGCAATGTATTCAGTTACACAGTCCAATCAGAGTACTGTATTCTGAATACTTGGAATACTTTTACACCGACATATACAAAAAGTGGAGAGATTTGAGGTGTTTTTGTTACACCTCAATAAGATTTGAGCTGTGGATGGGTGAATACGTCACTTTTATGGCTCATTATCGGTTCATTCTGATGTTTATTTGTTGTAGCTCATGTTTTTTAATACAATAGTCTAATTAAAAATGGTTCACTGGAATTATCTTGCATTGTTTAAATCTTAATTCGTGGCATTAAGTAGTTTCAATATCATCGTTTATCACAGTATTTCTCTGTAGCGATATGTCGTACTGTACTTCGAAATGTGTTATTGTGACAGGCCTACAAATACTTACAAACATCAGACTAGCTCTGGGGACATGGAATGTCACCTCGCTGGGGGGGAAGGAACCTGAGCTTGTGCGGGAGGTTGAGCGTTACCGAATAGATATAGTCGGCCTCACCTCCACGCACAACTTGGGCTCTGGAACCCAACTTCTTGAGAGGGGCTGGACTCTCCATTTCTCTGGCGTTGCCCGCAGGGAGCGGTGGCGAGCTGGTGTGGGCTTGCTCATTGCCCCACAGCTCAGCCGCCACGTGTTGGTGTTCACCCCGGTGAACAAGAGGGTCGCGTCCCTGCGCCTTCGGGTCGGGGATAGGTCTCTGCACTGCTGTTTGGCCTACGGGCCAAACAGCAGCAAGCAACAGCAACAAGGGTGTCCATCGGTGCACGTGGCACCAGGACACTCTAGGTCAGAGGTCGATGATCGACTTTGTTGTCGTGTCATCTGATCTCCGACCGCGTGTCTTGGACTAAGGGCTGTCTGGTCCCTGTATGACCGGAGCAGGAGCTGTGTTCATTGCCGGCAGTAAGTCAGACCTGTTCCCAGTGCATGTTGGACTCCGCCAGGGCTGCCCTTTGTCACCGGTTCTGTTCATTATATTTATGGACAGAATTTCTAGGCGCAGCCAGGGGCCGGAGGGGGTCTAGTTTGGGAACCACAGGATTTCATCTTTGCTGTTTGCAGATGATGTTGTCCTGATGGCTTCATGACCTGCAGCACTGGGGCGATTTGCAGCCGAGTGTGAAGCGGCTGGGATGAGAATCAGCTTCTCCAAATTCGAGGCCATGGTTCTCGACCGGAAAAAGGTGGTTTGCCCTCTCCGGGTGGGTGGTGAGTCTCTGCCCCAAGTGGAGGAGTTCAAGTATCTCGGGGTCTTGTTCACGAGTGAGGGACGAATGGAACATGAGATTGACAGTTGGATCGGTGCAGCTTCTGCAGTGATGCGGTCGCTGTATCGGTCCGTTGTGGTAGAGAAAGAGCTGAGTCCAAAGGCAAAGCTCTCGATTTACTGGTCAATCTACGTTCCTACTCTCAACTATGGTCATGAGCTCTGGGTAATGACCGAAAGGACAAGGTCGTGGATACAAGCGGCTGAAATGGGCTTCCTCCGAGGGACTATGTCTCTCAGCTGGCCTGTGAAAGCCTTGGGGTCCCACCAGAGGAGCTGGAGGACGTGTCTGGGGTGAGGGAAGTTTGGGAGTCCCTGCTTAGACTGCTGCCCCCGCGACCCGACCCCGGATAAGCTGAAGAAAATGGATGGATGGATCTTTATTTTTGTTGCGATTTTAGATCAACAGATTAGTTTGATTGGAGCTAGCTCTGTCTTCAAACTATATCAAGATTAGCTCCCATTTCGTCAACTTTTGGAGTCAAAGTGAAACTGCATCTCGTTTTTAAATTGCTGCAGATTGACAAGCACAGATTTGATGGTTACAGACCGGTCCAAATCCGAATTGTGTAGTTGGGTAACACAGGCAATGGAAAGAACTTGGGATGCCAAACAGATCCACTGAGTATATAGAAGAAAGCAAAAAGTTGAGCAGATTTAGCGCATTATAGACTACAGACTACAGAGATTCTCACTTGAGCTCGCACCAGCCCTCCTGCTCTGTCGGCCATCTTAATACCACGCAGTTCAAAGCCAAACTTACGTGCTCAAGTACCTTCAAGTATTCCTTTGATTTTTAAAAAGTAACTGTATATTCTGAATTAGGCCTGTCACGATAATGACTATATGGACTTCAATATAATATATCAATATATGAAAGATGGAACAGTGCTTTTTGTTTCTTTGCATTTGGTGGGATTTTGTAATTTTTTCTGCACTGCCATTTGGTTGGAGCTGTAAGGAGTTTAATTAATAACTTTTATGACTCATTATAGATACAAACAAGGACTAAAACGTTTTTTTGGGGGGGCAACTGTAGTTTCAATATAATTTTATCGTCTATATTTTTTTCAGCAATATATCAAACTTCAAAATGTGTTATCGTGACAGGGTTATTCTGAAAAAGTAACTGTGCCAGAATACATGTTCTCAAAATTAGTATTCCGAATATGTATTTTTATACATGTACTCAGTTTCCTCCTTAGAATATATATACACTGCCTGGCCAAAAAAAAAAGTCACCACCTGGATTTAACTAAGCACATATGTTGGTGTTGCTGCAGTTGTTCAGGTCTAGGTTCAGCAACAGTCTGTGCTCAAAGAATGAGGTCAGCTGACACCTGAATATACTGAATGACCAGGTTATTCCATCAATGAATTTTTTTCTTCCCTGATGACACGGGCATATTCCAAGATGACAATGCCAGGATTCATCAGGCTCAAATTGTGACAGAGTGGTTCAGGAGCATGAGACATCATTTTCACACATGGATTGTCCAACACAGAGTCCAGACCTTAACCCCATTGAGAATCTTTGGGATGTGCTGGAGAAGGTTTTGTGCAGCGTCAGACTCAACCATCATCAATGCAACATCTTGGTAGAAAAGTAATGCAACACTGGATGGAAATGTTGTGACATTGTAGAAGTGAAATCGAAACAATGCCACAGCAAATATGTGACGTAATCAAAGCTAAAGGCGGAGCAATCAAATATTAGAGTGTGTGACCTTTTTTTTTTGGTAGCAACTTTTTTTTTTTTTGCCAGGCAGTGTATAAATGGGCATAGCTAACCTGTTAACTGCTGTGTTCCAAATAAGTGATCATGGGTGCAATTCTCTTTACATTAGAAAACTGTCATCCCTCTCTCTGTAACTGCGGCTGTCAAACTTGTCATTTTGGTCTTAAAATGTTCGTATTAAGCCGCTCTACATGATCCTGGTGTTTTTATTTTGCTATTATGTCCAAAACTCAAGATCTGAACATTAATAGAGCTGAACACTGTGACGTCACACTCACTTAGTCCACTTCTTTATACAGTCTTGATTACTTTCCAACACTGAACAGACCATGCACTTCTTTGATTAATGTACTTGTCACTGATTGGTTAATCCACCTGTCAGTCACGCCCCTCAGATGAGCTATTGTAGTTCCCATAGAGACCCACAACATCTTCAGATACGTCCTTTAATTTCCCCCAGTACTGATTTACAAACACATACTTTGCTCTGTGATGTTTGCGGTTGCCTTTGAGTACCACTGTTTTTAGCTGGAGCATCCAAAGCGACTCGATATCTTTGGGGAGTTGTTCTTGTCTGGCTTTCGCTGATTTAAAGCATTTGGAGCTATTACCGAGATGGTCTCTGTAAAAACTATCATTTTCCAAAAGAAGGCTCGGCAGCACTCAACCCTCCATTTGTAATGCAAAGTACACCATTTTAGTCTCACCATTAAGAAACCATTACGCTAACAGTCTCACACTTTAACATACTTGCTCCAGTTTTACCCACCAACATTATGAGCTATGAAGGATATGGATCATTTTAACCAGCAGGGGGCAGACTTCAGGTTCATCTTAAATAGCGTATTTTCTGGACTTTAAGTCGCTCTGGAGTATAAGTAAAAAAATGTACAATAATGAAGAAAAAACGCGGTTGTCAGTGTGACTGTAATAAAGATGTGGAATTATATAGTGCGACTTATATTCCACACACATAAGTCACATCTGAGTATAAGTCGCACCTCTGGCCAAAAAAAAACAACAAACAAAAGTGCAACTTTTGTCCAGAAAATATGGTACTTACAAAAATAGGTTAATACTTGTTCTGTTTTGTTTGTTTTGATTTTTGCCTGAAATGTTCCACAAAAATCGCACTAAACTTTGCAATCTCCATGGAGACAGGCAAGATGCTGCTAACAAACCAATTATTTGTTTGGCAATAAAATGCCTAGATATAAAGTTTACACAAAAAAAAAAAACGTTTACACTAAGGGACATTTCAGGTAAACCACAGTGTACAAAACTGCAGTTTCAAATCTCACTTTTAATCCAAAAACGCACAAATCCAGTCTCCATGGATAGAAACAAGATGCCTCCACCAAAGCAAGTATTTTTTTATGCTTGTAATTGAATAAATAAAAGTATAGATACAGATCAGTTTAAATCACACTATGGAATATTGGAGACAAAGCACTGTGTATAAAACTGCAGTCTCAAATCTCACTTTTAATTCAAATCCAAACATGTCCCGTTGTGTCTCACGGGATGAACTAAGACAAATCATGTCCCCCCTGTGGATTGTATTGGCAAAGCTTTTAATATGAAAGTGTAAAAACTGACATCATTTGAACAGCTATAAATTTACCTAATGGGCTACAAACTTTACCATTATGGACGTCATAGCTAAAGCACCAGTATGTAACTTTTTACCTAATATAACAGACTAAAATAAAACACTTTTTTTTTCGTTTTGGTTGTGTTTATTGCACTAAAAACCTAAAACAATAGTAATAATAATAATAAAATACAAACATGTAACACAGAATCATGCTTACTCTTTTTTTTTTACTCAAGTATCACATGTAAAAAAATCTAAGTATTAAAGTACCTGTACTTAAAAAGTAAGAAGTAAAAGAATTTCACACTGATTTTGAGATATTATATATATATATATATATATATATTATATATATATATTATATATTATATATATATATATATATATATATATATATATATATATATATATAATTATTTTCTAGCTGGTTTTATTTGTACATTTTTGTTTGCTCACATCATGAAGTTGATAAAAAATACACCCTCAGCCTTTTCAGGAGTCTCAAACAATCAATAAATACTTTTACTTCTCCGTCCATGTAATGTAGTCAGTCCATTACATGGGCCTGTCCTTGAAGATAACAGGAAAAAAGAACAACACACAAAGAAATTAAATTGTTTTGTTGATTAAAGTGGTCGTGTATCAGCTAATTGCTTGTAATTGAATAGTTTGAAAGTTCTACTTACCCATGTTGTCTGCTTTAGATGTTCTGGCCAAATGAGTCCCTGGGGAGCCGGAGCACTGTAAGAAGGTTCCGGGCAGACAACTGTGCGCTAATAAGGAGGGGTGTCAAATATTTTAGCTTTTTGTGTATCTAATTTATGTTCACAGTTAAAACAGATAAATTCAATGTAGAGCTCTATTTTAACAACCAATTTGACTGAATAAACATTTATACTGTTCTGTTAGAGCTAACTTTTAACAAGACTATGGGGTGTGTGTAAACTGACCTGTGCTGCAGAGTGGACTCAACCATTTAGGGAGGTGCTCTATAAAAGGAGCAAACCTCAGTCTGCTCAAGTGAGGGTGAAGCGTGTAAGGAGGTACTGACATTTATTTTATTATTATTATTATTTTTTTATTAATTATTTTTAATTTTCCTATTTTTGTAAATATTTTTGGTGTTGAAAAATAAATGCACTTGGGTCTGTGCTGGGCAAATTCTCAGCTCTGCTCTGTTCCTCATTAAACTGCTAAGGTTGCTCACTGGGCGATTACAGTCCAGTTAAAAGATAGAAAGATACTGCTCTCAAATGCAGTGACGTTAAAGTAAAAAGTATCCACTGTAAAATGTACTTAAGTAAAGTACAGATACTTAAAGTTTGTACTTAATTACAGTGCTTTACTTTACTGTGCTTTCCTTACATTCCACCGCTGGTTCTCCTTCATAAATCCATGAAAGTCAGTAGATGTTTTGACGTTGCACATGTGTGGATTAATTTCATTATTCTTAGCTGAGATATACGGTGTAATATATGTAAAACAATGCAAAAGAAACCGCAAATGCTTTGATCTGATTCGCACGAACACATTTACAAATCAGAGCGCCTCCTAATGTGCATTACGCTTCACAACACGCAGTGAGATATGACAAGACAATGGAGAAACTGCATTCACAAGAGGACGAGTATGAATGAGGTCGTGCAGACGGGCTTTATCGACAATCCTTCTTCAAATCGTGACAAATTTTCCAAACACACTTCATGTTATGTTCTTGTGTATATTGAACTGTGAATACTATTACCATGCTGTCATCCACTTGGACCCTGGGTTTGCATTGATCGGACGTGCAGAGGGAGGACTGTCATTTTACAGACAATAAATGAGACAAGAGTCAGGAGCAGCATGCTTCTACTAAAAATATTGATGTTTTTAGCCGCCATAGTGCGATGAGGGTGCACTGAATATAGATTATATGTGCAACAGCAAGCACTCATCTAATTACCCTGTGCGTATGTGTATAGGAGTAAAGCATAAGGGATTATTTTAAAGGCTTTCATGTTTTTATATTTGGAATAATTTAAAAGTCCTATATTATGGAAGATTGACTCGTTATAATGTTGGTACCCCATCAAAAACATAGCTGGAGTTGTTCCATTCACACATGTTTGAGTAATAATTTATTATTAGTCTGTAACATCTCCACAGCTCAAAATGTTCTGTTCCACCTTGTGATGTCACGAAGTGGTAGTTTTCAAGTTTACAGCTGCCATTTAACTTTAGTTCAGTAAAGATTGATAATTCCAAAGCTGAAATGATCCAAATGATTCTAGTGAAGGTGTCTGGTGTTTAAAAACACACTGGAGCACTTCCTGTATTACCACATGATGACATCACTAGGTGGAACAGAGTGTTTTCTGTTTGGGAAAAGAACTCAGCCTAAATATGCAAGGTGTGTGTGATAAACATGTGTGGATGAAACAAAATACAACTCCAGATATGTTTTTGATGATGAAACATTATAACATAGATCAGAAAATAGCGTAACATGGGCCTAATCTGAAGGTTGGTGGTTCGAGTCCCGCTCCTAGCATAAACTGTCACATATTTACTGTATATTGCGCTTTACTACTTTCAAGTCGCTCAAAGCGCTTTACATCAAAGAACCACTCACCTGTACACCAGTTTACGACAGTAAACTGGTTAAGTGGTTAAGTGTCTTGCCCAAGGACACAACAACAGCATTCATGATTGTTGTGTTTTTATGTCGCGAGTGGGATTCAAACCTCAAACCTTCGGATCTACCAACTGAGCCACTGTCACATAAGAACTATTGATGGTAGAGTAGTTAGCATCTTCCATCACAGGTCCCTCAGATGAATACTGTTGTTGTGCCGTTGTGCAAAACACCAACTCAACCTTGTCCCCATTTATGTGCTTTTAGTGTATGAATGTGTGTGAATGGGAAAGCACAATCTACACACATAACAAAGTTTAGGGAAAAGTGGCACATTTGCATTGCATAAGTCTGACCTCTGCTGGCTCACTGCTAAATTATGAGCTGCTTATATACAATTTGAATCACTTCCATGGACAAGTGCCTAGTTCTTTGCCTCTAAGCGATTACTCAGTTTTCTGCTTTAACACTGTTTGAGTAAAGGTTATGCGATTTTTCAAATTATTCTCACAACATTATGTACATTTATTAAGTGCAGATTTAGCGTAGCGGTGTGGAAGTACCTTCACTAATGCGCCTTCAGCTTCAACTACACCACAACTGCATCTGTCTTGGCAACTTCTTTACATTCATAGTGAAGACCACTGTCCAATCACGGAATTTATCGTAAAACATCATCAAAAGACATGATTTGAATGTGTAAATTACCACGATGCCACTCTATAATATGAACAAGGGGGCTGAGTCGAAAGGCAAAGCTCTCGTTTTACAGGTTGATGTGCGCTCCTACCCTCATCCATAGTCATGACTGAAATGAGCTCAGAGTAGAGTCGCTGCTCCTCCACGTCGAGAGGAGCCAGCTGAGGCATGTCCCACCCGGGGTAGGCTAAAGAAACACTAGAAGGACTATGTCTCTCGGCCGGCCTGGGAACACCTTGGGGTCCTGTCGGGGGAGCTGGAGGAAGTGTCTGGGGTGAGGGAAGTCTGGGAGTCCCTGCATAGACCTGGCTGTGTGCTGGTTGTAAGTGGGTCGATTACATTATATACTATGAATGTTATGTCAGAATGATGTGCAAATGAGGCTGCTGAGGGTCCTGCTTGTCTCCATGGAGATGTTATTGCTTTGAATATCCCACAATATGGCATTAAACTTATCCATCTCCATGTAGACCAGCCACCTGCTCCTCAGTACCAAAGCCAAGTTACAGGTCAGATCTGTGGAGACGTGACCCCACTCACAGTAAGAATGCATATTTTTCAAGCTATTTTTGGTCAATGGAAACACTTCTAATGAAATAAATACAAAATAGATAAGTTTAATGCCATACTATGAAACATCCCAGGCAAAGCAATAACATACAGGGAGGTGTTGAACGCTGTACCAGAAACGTTACATAGTGAATCTTTAAACTACAGTGATTCAAGCAACAATTAGCTACTTTATTTACGGCACTGAACTCCTTTTACCTCCCTACAGTATAGTGTCACAGTACTAATGTTTTTCAATATGGATACTTTCTTAAAAGAGTTTCTAGTTTTGATTATTGTTTTATTATCAATTTGCTGCTGATTTTTGATACTTTTGACAACCCTACTGCATATTTCCTTTATCTGAAATGACTAAGAAAAAAGTGTTTTAGAGCCACATGAACCATCTCACACTCAGAGGACTTCAGGGACCGGCCTCCTGCTGGTCCCAGAGTCAGGACTAAACATGGACTAAACCGGGACTAAACACGGACTAAACCAGGACTAAACCAGGACTAAACATGGACTAAACCAGGACTAAACCAGGACTAAACCAGGACTAAATATGGACTAAACCAGGACTAAACCAGGACTAAATATGGACTAAACCAGTACTAAACCAGGACTAAATATGGACTAAACCAGGACTAAACCAGGGCTAAACCAGGGCTAAACATGGAGTGAACCAGGACTAAACCAGGACTAAGCCAGGAACAAACCAGGACGAAACCAGAATTAAACATGGACTAAACATGGACTAAACATGGACTAAACCAGGACTAAACATGGACTAAACCAGGACTAAACATGGACTAAACCAGGACTAAACCAGGACTAAAGCAGGGCTAAACCAGGACCGAACCTGGACTAAAACAGGACCAAACCAGGACTAAACCAAGACTAAACATGGAGAATCAGTGGTTCAGTTTTCTGCAGCTAAAACCTGGAACCTTCTTCCTGAAGATGTGAGACAGGACTCGACTTTGACAATGTTTAAATCCAGACTCAAAACTGTTCTGTTTATCTGTGCATATGACTGAAAGAGTTTTATTCTGCACTTTTCTGTTTTAATGTCAATTTTATTATTATTATTTATGTTTTTATTAGATTGTATTGTGATTTTAATGTCTTTTTTATTCTGTAAAGCACTTTGGAATAAAATAAGCTTACCTTGCCTTTTTTTTGCAATAAACTAAAACAAAAGATAAGATATAGCTCTTATCGCTGACGTCATTTGTTAATCTTTATTTATCTGTTCACAAAAAGCATTAGGATTTGGCATTATTAAAATCCATATTTGTATCCATGAGTCAGGCATGACATTTACAGCATGGCCTGTTTTATTAAATATGGATGTTTTTTTTTTAGCTTTATTAAAATCGATCGGGGTAAATTCGCCCCATAAATCAAACGCTCGCAGTTTCTACGCCACCTCTGATCTTTTCAAGGTTGAGCAAGTTCGTCGCTAATTTACTTTCACAAATCCTTTTAAGAAACTACAAGAGCTCCTTATAATGTCTTTTTTTTTAGCCAGATAGTAATATATGGGGCCATTTTAGCTTTAGCATAAATCTTTTCTTTTCATGGTCCTAGCATCTTCCGAGGAGTAGCTAGGTCTTTGAAATCCCTTTATATCCCTCTTCTAAGCCCGGCGTCTCCAAAGTGATGCGTTGAAAGGCAGTCTGTTCACCGCAGTGTTGTGACGGAGCATTCACACACACCTCCAAGTCAATGTTTTTAATTAAAATGTGTGCACTTGATTTTTAGGTGAAAGTTTGTTATTAGCCCTGGTTATTAGCCCGTGTCTTTGCTTTGAAAGACACGGGTTTTAACTGGGATTTTGTGATCTGTGTTTACACAACATCTTATACAATGATCCTCTTGAGTCATTTTTCTGAGACTTGTGTGATAAGTACGTGGAAGAAGTATTCAGTGGTAGCAGTTTGTTGGTGGTGGTAGTACTTGTGATAGTAGTTGTAGGTAGTAGCGGTATTGGTAGTTAGTGGTGGCAGTAGTAGTTAGTGGTTGGTAGTAGTTGGTGTAGTAGTGGTAGTGATAGTGGTGATAGTTGGTATGAATTTGTAGGTAGTATTAATTGTGATAGCAGAAGTAGGTAGTAGTAGTAATAGTGGTAGAGCAAGAAGTAATTGTAGTAGTGCTAGTAATAGTAGTGCTAGTACTGGTAGTTAGTTAGTGGTAGTTGGTAGAAATTTGTAGGTAGTAGTAACTGTGATAGTAGATGTAGGTAGTAGCAGTAGTGGTAGTAGTCGTTGTAGTAGTAGTAGTTGTTGTAGTGGTGGTAGTGATATGGGTGGTAGTAGTAGTAGCAGTAGTAGTCTTAGTTGGTAGAAATTTGTAGTTAGTAGTAATTATGATAGCAAAAGTGGGTAGTGGTAGTAGTAGAAGTGGAAGAGCAATTAGTAGAAGTAATTGTAGTAGTGCTAGTAGTAGTACTAGTAGTAACACTAGTAGTAGTGGTAGTAATAGTAGTGCTACTAGAAATTTGTTGGTAGTAGTAATTGTGATAGCAGAAGTCGGTAGTGGTAGTAGTAGTTGTAGTAGTAGTAGTAGTGGTAGAGCAAGTAGTAGAAGTAATTGTAGTAGTGCTAGTAGTAGTAGTAGTGTAGTAGTGGTAGTTATAGTTAATGGTAGTTGGTAGAAATTTGTAGGTAGTAGTAACTGTGATTGTAGATGTAGGTTGCAGTAGCAGTAGTAGTAGTAGTAGTAGTAGTGGTAGTAATTAGTGGTACTTGATTAGCAATTTGTAGGTAGTACTAAGTCTGATTGTAATTGTAACTAATAGTAGTGGTATAGCAAGTAGTAATAGTGGTGGAAGTAGTAGAGCAAGTAGTAGTAGTAGTGGTCGTAGTAGTAGTGGTCGTAGTCTTGCTAGTAGTGGTAGTTAGAGTTAGAGGTAGTTGTTAGAAATGTGTAGGTAGTAATTATGATAGTAGATGTAGGTAGTGGTATCAATTTATAGGTTGTACTAATTGTGATTATAATTGTACGTAGTAATAGTTGCAGTAGTTGTATACTCTTTAATGCTACAGTCCATTAACTGACCATTGTAGGTGGTAAAATAAACTTTTATAATATGTTGTTAATTCCGTGGTATATACAATAGTATAACCTATTATCTGGTAAACCTGTCAAACCGCTCTTCTCCTTTTCACTCTCACATCTCATAATAATTCAAAGTGCCACAGTGTTTGGCTCCATTTGGCTCGGCGGCTCTGCGCGGTGCTGTTGGCCCTCTCTCCACTCATTGTTTTGGATCGTCGTCCTTGTCTCTCCGCTCCCCCCCCACAATCTGGCTGCTTTATTGAAATGTACAACACGACCGTGCACAGACCATTCCCGTCCAACCCGCTCCTGTAGTATTGACTTATGCCTGCACCGGTGATAGCGGCGGCTCCGTTTGTCCCTCTGTCCCTGGCGGTTACCACGGTGAAGATTTGTCATGTTAAGTGTCTCTGGGTGCACTACATTGCCCTAAAACAAGATGGCGATAAAGACTGGCGGAGATGCTGTAAACAGTGGTTTTATTGTGGAGCTGCAGCAGTGAGTCTGAGAATCAATGCTTTGTAAATCATTCTCCAGAGACGGCCAAAACACCCATAGACACACATGCATATTAACACACCGGGACGAACGGAGCAGGGCGATACGGGGCAATGCCACGTAGTGATAAAAGGAATTTTGGCAGACGATTGACGTTCATAAATAATCATGTAAAAGACATTAAAGAAATGAATTAGTAAAATAATATGTACAGTACTTCAAAATACTGCAGCTATGAAGAATATCTTAAAGTGCATATGGCAGGTTTTTTTGGTTTGGTGGGATAGTACCTGTGGAAAATATTTATTATAGTTTCAGGTCAGTTAGGTGGCAGTTTCAGGGAAAAAAAAAAAAAAAAAAAAAAGTTGCGAAGAAAAATATAAAAGTACAGGAAGTAGCGCTGAGTTCTACGTTACATTTTGACCAAGGTCACATATCGCACTTCTTCACAATAGCTTTTTTCATACTTTGGGAAGTTTTAAAACACTGGTGTGACCTCAGTTTGTTAGACTCTGCATTAGACTGTGCATAGACTTTGCATTTGATTCTGCTTTGAATTTTGCTGCACGCTGCCTTTGACCTGACTGTACAATAAAGATCTACAGAACTATTCCCCAGCCTCTGCGCCTGTTCTTCATACAACAGAACAGAAACTGACAGTTCCAAACATATGTCATCAACACGAAAAACCTTTGTCTGCCAATACCATAAACAGAATAAAAAAGTGGACTAAGTGAGTGTGACGTCACCCACAGTGTTCAGCTCCAGTCAAATGAATAGTGGCCAATTTGGAGCCGAGTTTCATAGCAACAAAAGAGCCATTCCAGAGCAAGGCTGTTGAAGGTAACGCCCCTTTCCACCTGCACCGCTGGTTTAGCAGGGAGCGGGCGCTTAGTAACACTGTAAATCAAACCTGTTGCTAACGTGGGACGTGAGACGGACCTCGTGGAAAGAAGGTGGTTTGTCTGTTATTAATGTTCATATCTTGCAAAATAAAAACACCAGGATCATGTAGAGCAGGTTTATACGAACATTTTAAATCCAAAATGATGAGTCTGGCAGCAGCAGTTACAGAATGAGGAGCCACAGTTTTTCAATAGAAAGAGAATTGGAGCCAGAGTCGATGGAGCTGGAAGCGAACCCATGATCACTTCCTATTTGGCACATGTCGGCTAGCAGGTTAGCTATGTCCATTATGATTAATACCGAAAACGTCTACGTTAATACCGAAAACCTACGTCATTAACACGGAAAATTTACACACAAGGAAATCATGCTGTTTTTGTTTATTTTTTTACTCTTATTAATCCAATCAACTATTGTGCCATTTAGACTAGCTTTGACCCTTGTTAACGTTGCGGTTGCTAAGTAACATTTATAGAAGTACCTCTACATTTGTCATATCTGTGTCCCATGTCCAACCAGGAAGTAAAATGATAAACTTCAGAAAGTTATTTGTAATGGTAGTTGTAGTAGGCACTAGTACTCACGACTTGTGTTGACTCACAATAAGAGTATTTTACTTCAGTCCTGACTTGGTTTGTGTTTTGAACAGTTGAGTTGCACCATCTCCTATCTTTACAACTCAATCGTAAAGTGGCGTCATCATTCAAGTTTACAGAGACATTACTCCCTCAGCTGTGCCTCGCCTGCTGCCTCTCTGTATTTGTTTCACTTAATGGGATTTGGGCCTCTTGAGATGGGCCAATCTAAAAGAAGCCCCGTGTGCAGCCCTGGTGTCGACAGCAGCACAGTCACAGGTGTTTTGTGGGAAAATGGCAGAGTCAGCCCCATGTGTCTCACTAACCTGATTTGGGATTAGGGACAGTATGTGAAAGTGATAGGCTGTTACACCATATCTACATCAAGGACTATCATAATTTGAGGGCTTCTAGGGACATGGCTTCTATCTATAGACAGTGTCATGCAATGCAATCTGACATGGTGCATTATGGGTAACACAATTTAAAACATCAGAACCTTGAAAAACCTTGAAGGGGATCGAATATGGAGAAAATAATTACATTTGGGGATTTTAAAACATTTTTGCATGACCTTTCTATTCAAGCTAACATAGCATACGTAGAGTTTTTGATATTTTCAAGTGCACCAACCAAATTAAACATTTTTTCACCGATTAAAACTGCAATAATGCTAGATTGTAGTAGCTGCAGTATAAGTAGTCATTTCAGTGGCTCATTGTAGCAGCACTGGTAATAGTAGTGGTAGCAGTAGCAGCAGTAGTAGAAGAAGTTGTTAGGAGTCAGATAAGTTTAAAGTACATTTGACTGTCCCTATAGGGAAATTTGTCCTTTGCAAATGTCCCCTATAGGGACAGTAGTAGTGAGTTGTGGGTTTTAGTTAGTTGTTGAGTTGGTAGTTAGTATTCGGGTTAGCTGTAAGTATGCACCAGCGGCATTGAAGGACGGGTCAAATGCAGTGGTCATACTTCAATATGAGGACAATAAAGTGTATCTTGATTATAACTTTAGCAGCAGCAGCAGTAGAAGTAGTAGTAAGAGGAGAAGTAGTACCAGGAGTACTAGTAGTAATACCAGGAGTACCAGGAGTACTAGTAGTACCAGGGGTAACAGGAGTACTAGTAGTAGTATCAGGAGTTGTAGTAGTAGCAGTAATATCAGGAGTATTAGTACTACCAGGAGTAACAGGAATACTAGTAGTAATAGTAGTAGTAGTAGTAGTAGTAGTAGTAGTAGTAGTAGTAGTAGTAATAGTATTAGTAGTAGTAATAGTCATAGTAGTAGTACCAGAAGTACTAATAATAGCAGTACCATCAGGAGTAGTAGAAGTAGTATTATCAGGAGTAGTAGTAGTACCAGGAGTACCAGTAGTAGTAGTAGTAGTAGTAGTAGTAGTAGTAGTAGTAGTAGTAGTAATAGTCATAGTAGTAGTACTAGGAGTATTAATAGTAGCAGTATCACCAGGAGTAGTAGTAGTGCCAGGAGTCATAGAAAGTGGAGTATTATCAGTAGTAGTTGTAGAAGTAGTAGTATTAGTACCAGGAGCAGTAACAGTACCAGTAGTAGTAATACCAGAAGAAGTCATAGTAGTAGTAGTAGTAGTAGTAGTAGTAGTAGTAGTAGTCGTACCAGGAGTAGTAGTAGTAGTAGTAGTAGTTGTACCAGGAGTAGTAGTAGTAGTCATACAAGGGGTAGTAGTAGTAGTCGTACTGGGGTAGTAGTAGTAGTCGTACCAGGGGCAGTAGTAGAACCAGGAGTAATAGTAGTAGCAGCAGTAGTAGTAGCAGTATTGAGAATATAATAAATTCAAAGCTCTATGCACAGTTGCTTATTTAATAATGTACGTGCCTTACAGGTTAACCTTTGGAGATCTTACTGATTACACTGCGTTGTCTGTAGTAGCATCTCTCCCACTATAATCCTTCATACTTTGTGCGTAGTCTGTTTAGTATGCTCCACGTGTTTCTCATTTTATTAGCCTCCCAGGTTTAATAGATTACATGTAGCGCATATGGGGATTGGATTTGGTGCGTACATTTCTGAAGCCGTAGACTAGACAGTTTTTGGATGTGTTGGCAATCTGTTATCCCAATGTCAACATATCTGCCTCATTCATGAAACCTGTCGCAGTGTCGGGCTTTTATCCCAAAGGGGTTTTGCATTTGCTTTGAATGTTCAGTGTATGTGGTAAAATGAATACTATGAGTCATTAAGTATTGTGCATTGTGTTATATATGTTATCTTTTAGTATCCCAGAATGAAAAATATACTTGTAAAAAAGTTGTTATCAGAATGTAGCTACGAAGTGTTAGGTTTAAAAAGTGCAATTGGAATATCTACTAGGCACATTAACACTGTAACAATAATTATTCTTGCAAGGGTCACCAATAGTAACCAGTGCCACTTTTTTTTAATTTTTATGCCAGATGCCCCCCTGTCACTTTACACTGACTGAATTGGGTCAGTGTAAAGTGACAAGACTAAGCTCTCTGTCTTAGAGATCAACTGATATGAGTTTTTTTCATAGCTGCTGATTATTTAGAATCCAGAACAACCAATGACCAACAAACTGCTTATATTTTTAAACAATATTTGAATATTTTCCCCAAATTCTGTAATTTAAATTTACAACAAAGTCACCCACAGCCCTTTTTTTTACCATAAACGCTCCCTTAGATATAGGGTGAGGAGCTCAGTCACATGGGAGGAGCTTGGAGTAAAGCCGCTGCTCCTCGATGTCGCTGAGCCTCCCTAGGGAGATGTTCCGGGCATGTCCCAGGAAGACCCAGGACACGTTGGAGGGACTATGACTCTTGGCTGGCCTGTGAAAGCCTTGGGGTCCCACCGGAGGAGCTGGAGGACGTGTCTGGGGTGAGGGAAGTCTGGGAGTCCCTGCTTAGACTGCTGCCCCTGCGACCTGCCCCTGGATAAGCGGAAGAAAATGGATGGATGGATGTAAAAATAAAAAAAGCAGATCAGCCAAAACAAACTATTGCCCTGTGCTAGAAATTTAAGACTGAAAGTGCAAATATCGGCTCAATATATATCGGCCAACTGATATCGGTCTATCTCTACTCTGGTTATTGGGCAAATGCTGCAGCTAAACATATTACTCTTTGTGACTACTACTTCTCCAGCTGTCTACAGACGTTATTTATCCCACATATTTTAGTTTCATTGGACTGTTACACATCAGCAGTTTGTTATAACTGACAGTAATTTGCATGCTGTCTGCGATTTCCTGTTAGATTAGTCCTGTTTGATTGATACCCGCCCGGTTGCCCCAGTAACCACCTCTGGCGATGTGAAATGGCACTGCAGTTATCCCACATGAAGCATATTCTGTAGTTAATCTTCCCAAATGGGCGTTGACTGTGGCATATACAGACCAGACTCTGTAATGAAACACGGCCTCCACCAGCACTCTGTGAATGAGCAGACATTACAGGAGGAGGGAGGTGCAGCCTGGGACATTTTTCATTTAAATAGGGGAGATAAGGGACTAAAGGTTTGTGGGTTATTTAAGAATGCCATTGTTTTGTTCAGTGGAATAATAAGAGAGATGTACTGGTGATTACACTGTAGATGTCCACAAAGGTAAATCTGGTATTCACTTTACCATACCAAGTTATATTCTGGTGTTTTTACTAATCTGTCATAGTGTCATTTGCATCTGACCAATGAATTACTATTAGTTAAAGTTGTGGTTGGTTAAAGGTGTTGTTGCTTTGCCTGGGATGTTCCTTAGTATGGCATTAAACATATCCAACTTACATTTATTCAATTAATTGTGTCTTTAGTGCTAAAAATAATAGCTAGAAAAACATGCATTCTTATCGTGAGTTGGCTTGCTTCTCCATAGAGCTGACCTGTGACAAATCCTGCTTGCATCACCTATTTGTTTCCATGGAGATGGAGCTGTACTGTGAAATACTCCATGCAAAGTGATAGCACCTCTGTGGTGACAAACAGGTGACCTTCAACAGAAAAAGGTTACAGAGTGCAGCTTATATTTTTAATACCAAAAAACTTGTATTGCATCTCCATAGATATGACCTGTAACTTGGCCTGGTAACCTCATTGGTCTGTTATTAATGTAAATATCTTGATTTAGGGACAAAATAGCCAAAGAAAAATACCAGGATCATGTAGAGTGGGTTAATATGAACATTTAAAGACCAAAATGACGAGTCTGACAACAGCAGTTACAGAGAGAGGGGGCGACGGTTTTTCAATAGAAAGTGAATTGATGCCAGAGTTGATGGAGCCAGAAGCACGCCCAAGATCACCTCATATTTCAAACAGTTAGTGAGTTAGCTATGTCTATTTATATATACATCTATGTCTATGGTGGAGATCAGTTAGACTAGGTTAGTTTAATACCATACTGTGGAACAGTATGGTATTAAACCGCCACCTTAACGTGGTGGAGGGGTTTGAGCACCCGAATGATCCTGGGAGCTATGTTGTCGGGGGCTTCATGCCCCTGGTAGGGTCACCCATGGCAAACAGGTCCTCGGAGACGGGTCTGACTAAGAGCGGTTCAGAAGCCCTTCATGAATAGAGTTACAACGAGGCCAGTTACGTCGCCCGGACTGGCGTTACCGGGGCCCCACCCTGGAGCCAGGCCTGGGGTGGGTGCTCGGCAGCGAGCGCCTGGTGGCCGGGCCTTTCCCCACGGGGCCCGGTCGGGCCCAGCCCGAAGAAACGACGTGGGGCCGTCCTCCCGTGGACCCACCACCTGCGGGAGGAGCCATGAGGGGCGGGTGCGGAGAGATCCGGGCAGCAGTCGAAGGCGGGGACCTCGACGACCGGATCTCCGGACATGGAGACTAGCTCTGGGGACATGGAATGTCACCTCGCTGGGGGGGAAGGAGCCTGAGCTTGTGCGGGAGGTTGAGCGTTACCGGCTAGATATAGTCGGCCTCACCTCCACGCACAGCTTGGGCTCTGGAACCCAACTTCTTGAGAGGGGTTGGACTCTCCATTTCTCTGGCGTTGCCCACGGGGAGTGGCGGCGAGCTGGTGTGGGCTTGCTCATTGCCCCACAGCTCAGCCGCTGCGTGTTGGGGTTCACTCCGGTGAACGAGAGGGTCGCGTCCCTGCGCCTTCGGGTCGGGGACAGGTCTCTCACTGTTGTGTCGGCCTACGGGCCAAACAGCAGTGCAGAGTACCCGGCCTTCTTGGAGTCCCTGGGAGGGGTACTAGATAGTGCACCAACCGGGGACTCCGTTGTTCTCCTGGGGGACTTCAACGCCCATGTGGGTAACGACAGTGACACTTGGAGGGGCGTGATTGGGAGGAACGGCCTCCCCGATCTGAACCCGAGCGGTGTTTTGTTATTGGACTTCTGTGCTAGTCACAGCTTGTCCATAACAAACACCATGTTCGAGCACAAGGGTGTCCATCTGTGCACATGGCACCAGGACACTCTAGGTCGGAGGTCGATGATCGACTTTGTTGTCGTGTCATCTGACCTTCGACCACGTGTCTTGGACACTCGGGTGAAGAGAGGGGCTGAGCTGTCAACTGATCACCACCTGGTGGTGAGTTGGATCCGCTGGCGGAGGAGGAAGCCGGACAGACCTGGCAGGCCCAAGCGCATTGTGAGGGTCTGCTGGGAACGTCTGGCGGAGCCCTCTGTCAGGGGGGTCTTCAACTCCCACCTCCGGGAGAGCTTCTCCCTGATCCCGGGGGAGGTTGGAGACATGGACTCCGAGTGGGCCATGTTCTCCACCTCTATTGCCGATGCGGCTGCTCGTAGCTGTGGTCGTAAGGTCTGTGGTGCTTGTCGCGGCGGCAATCCCCGAACCCGGTGGTGGACACCGGAAGTAAGGGATGCCGTCAAGCTGAAGAAGGAGTCCTATCGAGCCTTGTTGGCTCGTGGGACTCCTGAGGCAGCTGATGAGTACAGGCGGGCCAAGCGTGCCGCGGCTCGGGCAGTCACAGAGGCAAAAACTCGGGGTTGGGAGGAGTTCGGGGAGGCCATGGAGGAGGACTATCGGACGGCCTCAAAGAGATTCTGGCAAACCGTCCGACGCCTCAGGAGGGGAAAGCAGTGCTTCACCAACACTGTTTACAGTGCGGGTGGAGAGCCGCTGACTTCGACTGGGGATGTTGTCGGGCGGTGGAAGGAATACTTTGAGGATCTCCTCAATCCCACTGTTACGTCTTCCGAGGAGGAAGCAGAAACTGGGGACCCAGAGGCGGACTCGTCCATCACCCTGGCTGAAGTCACTGAGGTGGTTGGCAAGCTCCTCGGTGGCAAGGCTCCGGGGGTGGACGAGATCCGTCCTGAGTACCTCAAGTCTCTGGATGTTGTGGGACTGTCTTGGCTGACACGTCTCTGCAACATCGCGTGGCGGTCGGGGACAGTACCTGTGGAATGGCAGACCGGGGTGGTGGTCCCTCTGTATAAGAAGGGGGACCGGAGGGTGTGTTCCAATTACAGGGGAATCACACTCCTCAGCCTTCCCGGTAAGGTCTATTCCAGGGTACTGGAGAGGAGAATCCGACCGATAGTCGAACCTCGGATTCAGGAGGAGCAGTGTGGTTTTCGTCCTGGTCGTGGAACACTGGACCAGCTCTATACTCTTCATCGGGTCCTCGAGGGTTCATGGGAGTTTGCCCAACCAGTCCACATATGTTTTGTGGATTTGGAGAAGGCATTCGACCGTGTCCCTCGTGGTGTCCTTTGGGGGGTGCTCTGGGAGTATGGGGTCCGGGGCTCTTTGCTAAGGGCTGTCCGGTCCCTGTATGACCGGAGCAGGAGCTGTGTTCGCATTGCCGGCAGTAAGTCAGACCTGTTCCCGGTGCATGTTGGACTCCGCCAGGGCTGCCCTTTGTCACCGGTTCTGTTCATTATATTTATGGACAGAATTTCTAGGCGCAGCCAGGGGCCGGAGGGGGTCTGGTTTGGGAACCACAGGATTTCATCTCTGCTGTTTGCAGATGATGTTGTCCTGATGGCTTCTTCGAGCCAGGACCTGCAGTAGGCACTGGGGCGGTTTGCAGCCGAGTGTGAAGCGGCTGGGATGAGAATCAGCTCCTCCAAATCCGAGGCCATGGTTCTCGACCGGAAAAAGGTGGTTTGCTCTCTCCGGGTGGGTGGTGAGTCTCTGCCCCAAGTGGAGGAGTTCAAGTATCTCGGGGTCTTGTTCACGAGTGAGGGAAGGATGGAGCGGGAGATTGACAGGCGGATCGGTGCAGCGTCTGCAGTGATGCGGTCGCTGTATCGGTCCGTTGTGGTAAAGAAGGAGCTGAGCCGGAAGGCGAAGCTCTCGATTTACCGGTCAATCTACGTTCCTACCCTCACCTATGGTCATGAGCTTTGGGTAATGACCGAAAGGACAAGATCGCGGATACAAGCGGCTGAAATGGGCTTCCTCCGCAGAGTGGCCGGGCGCACCCTTAGGGATAGGGTGAGGAGCTCGGTCACACGGGAGGAGCTCGGAGTAGAGCCGCTGCTCCTACACGTTGAGAGGAACCAGCTGAGGTGGCTCGGGCATCTGCTCAGGATGCCTCCTGGACGCCTCCCTAGGGAGGTGTTCTGGGCATGTCCCACCGGGAGGAGGCCCCGGGGAAGACCCAGGACACGCTGGAGGGACTATGTCTCTTGGCTGGCCTGGGAACGCCTTGGGGTCCCACCGGAGGAGCTGGAGGACGTGTCCGGGGTGAGGGAAGTCTGGGAGTCCCTGCTTAGACTGCTGCCCCCGCGACCCGGCCCCGGATAAGCGGAAGAAAATGGATGGATGGATGGATGGACTGTGGAACATTTACAGCAATAATATATCCATGGAGATATAAAGAACTTCATTGTGTCATGGTTTTACCCTTGATGGTTTTTAATGTATGTGTACAATCTTCTACTAGTTGCTTAAATATCTGGTTGCGGTGTCTGTTATGTAATAGCTGTCATTATTGGACCTTGTACCATTAGTTTAAAAGCCTATTACGGAACATTCTTGGCCTCTTTGTCGTCGCTTATTTCCCACTTAGCTTTAACTAAACGACAATCATTTGTTTTCCACGTTATCATAAAACTCTGACTCTGCTCTGACGAATCACCTTGAGAAGTACGACCACCGCTGTTTGGCTATCCAATTACATTACTCATTATGACACATTTGCGTGTGTAGAAAAAACACGAGCGGCAGTGAAAAATAGTCGAGTTGCGTTCATGCCGTCGTTTTATCATCCCGGGATCCTGCCATCAGTCAGGTGTAATGACTCCTGCTTGGGTGGTCCGGAGCAGGGCCTTCGGAGCAGGACGCATGTTGATGATGAAGACCTCGGTGCTGCTGGTTTGTACTTGAGGGAAGAAGGTGAATTTCGACGCTGCTTAATGTACCTGCACGCACACACTGGAGATTTACTTTCCATCACAGCTCATCAAGTTCAAAATGAGCAAAGTTTGTGGAAAGCCAAAAGTTGTGTACCTGCATGTGTTACTACTACTACTGCACTACTACTACTATGCTACTACTGCAATGTTCAAAGGCCCTGTACCTATTCATTATGTATTTGCCCCAGTAAAGATATATTGTAGCAGCTCTCGAGGTCAAAATATGTCCGCTACGTGCTGTCTGCATCGAATTATAAAGCTTTATATTGTCCGATAATCCAAAATGCATTGTTAGCATGCTAGTTGTTATGGCAAAACTTCATCCTGGTCATTTGAAAGCTGTGAAGAGCGCTTGCAAACTCATCTTGGTGAATAATTATAACGCTCGGGAACGCGTAAGATAAGTGACATATAACTTAACCGTTTAAAATGAGCTAGTGTGTCTAAATTTAAAGCTTTATTATGTAACTTTTCTGATGAAGGTCAATCCATGTGTCTCCATAGAGCTATAACACACGCATTTTCACGCAACCAGGGCAAGTTACAGTTAAGAAAGGTGTCTGAATGTTTCCCAAGGTATTTATTTCTTTTTGCAATATTACCTCCTGCCATTAAATAAATACAAGTAGATGAGTTTAAAGGCATACTGTGGAGCATTCCTGGTAAATCAATAACATAGACAAGCAGGTAATGGACCTCCCATCAAAAACGCTACACAGAACTTTATTACTACTGTTATGTGTCAGTCTTATATAGCACTTTTTTGGACAGATGTGACAGCCAATCTGTGTCCATCCAACCAAACAGCTGCCCAGGAGGTTCAACGTCTAATACTCTCATATCACATGCAGAAGTACCACTCCTTCCTCACTGTTGGTGGCCTATTTCATAATCTCATACCATCTCCCCCCCTGACCTCCGCTCGTGTCCTACCACTGCATCTGTTCATTTACATGTGTAATGAATTCAGGTGAAGACAGAAGGTGCACTGGCATATAAAGTCTGCATTATCCTGTTGGCTTCAGTGCAGGTGTATTTGTCACATATAGACCCATGTGCTACAGTCTTATAAGGTTATACTTTGGAAAAAATAAAAAATAAAAAATTAAAGTTCTGCAATTTTGATTTACAATTTGGGTTATGTCTGTGTAATCCCTCAGTCGTCCAGGCCTGAGGGAGGGGGCAGTTGTCTCCAGTTTCAGCCTTAACGACCCTATTCAACCTATAATGGCCACCTATTGTTCTCTTTGTTTCCTGTTTGGTTTTGGTCCGAGGATAGAGTTGTAGATCGTGAGAGATTCTGGTTTTAGGTTATGAGATTTTTGGCACAGCTAATATATATGTATATATTGTTTACAGCATTAAACGTATCTATCTCCATGGAAACCAGCAAGTAATACCACCAGACCATGTTAAAGGTCAAATCTGTGAAGAGGCGAGCTCATAAGTAGTAAGTAAAAGCAGAGTATAGTAGTTTTCATGGTGTTTTCGGACAGCAAAAACTCCTATAATTGAATATGCGCAAGATAGATAAGTTTAATGTCATACCATGAAACATTCCGGGCAACGCAATAACATCTCCATGGAGACCAGTAAGAAATGTTACATAATGCACCTTTACAAAGATAGGAATTTGTTGTTTGCCTAAATAATTACAGCCAGTGTGATTTGATCAGTGAGTTCACATCATGATTTTGATTTGACTTTGAATAATTAGTCTTACAATCTACTGTGCAAGCGATATCACATTTTGGCATTTATTCGATGTTTTATGTCGATCCTAAAGTACTTTCATGTGCTCCTACTTTGTAAATCAAATCACTTTTTGGTTGTAAAGTAATACTAGGCCTTAAATTTGGATTTTTGCAGTTCAGCATATCTCCCCATAAAAAGTGACATGTACTAAATTGTCCCGCATGCTTTTACTTACAGGCACCAGCAGCAGCAGCAGCTTCCTGGCAGAAAAGTTAGAGTAATTATTTTCCAACTTAAGGAGAGCGGCGCTGTCTGTCGCATTGGCCCTAAGCACGTCTGAATATTAATGGGGGAGTCGCCTTGAACAGCCGGCGTTTGTCAAAAGCTGGTTCAGATTCATCATTTAAACTCGCTCAGATCGCATCCCAAAGCAGATAGAGCAGCTGTACTCACACTCCAGAGGTTTGAAAACATGTGCACGGGGATTACACATACATTTGTTAAAGTTTAAAAGTACTACATTGCTTTGATTTTATTTCATTGTATTTATTGATTGATTTTTGCGGGTTTTATCTCTTCCGTAGTTGTATTCAGAGGTTGAAAGTGACTGGAGTCTATCCCTGAAAACTATGCAGACACAGGAAGAACAAACTGTACAAATTCACACATAAAGTCTCTAGTTTGTTTGAGGATCTAACTTGGGACCTTCTAATTATGGGGCAAGAATATTAACTTTTAAGACTCCAAACAAAATGCCTTGACATGCACAGATTACAGCTTTCTCGAAATGACTAATAGTTAAAGATACACTGCAATGTTCCTTGTCTCTGTGGAGATGTTATTACTTTGCCTAGAATGTTCCATAGTGCAGCTTTAAACCTATCTATCTTACATGGGTTCAACTGGAGGTGTATTTATGTATCGATTCATTTTGTAATTTAGCCTTTACTTGCTTGTTTCCATCAAGATAGAGAAGTTTAGTTACATAATTTGAAACATTCTACGCAAATCATATGGAGACGAGAACTTTCTGGACCCTCAACAAGAAAAGTTACATAATGCACCTTTAGATGCCCCTCCTGTGCCCTGATTTGCCCTGTTTTTCCTTGCCGAGGAGGAGGATCTAAGGACAGGGGGCGCTCTGGGACAGTTATCCATTTGCTTATCTGTTATTGACCACTGTCTGTTCTGTTTCATTAGTGATTTTCTGACTTTGTGTTGGTTAAATCATTGATCACGTTCAGCCCTAAGATGAAACTGCTGTTGTGATTTTGGGCTTTTCCAAAAAATAAATTGAATTGAATTGAAACTATAACATTGTAGTTACACCTGCCCCCAAGTCTGGAGCTGCTGGGATGTGCTCCTGCCATAGAAAATCAATACACCCAGGTTGAAAAATGGTGCTAGTATGCATTTATTTTCCCCATATTACAGATCCGGTATTACAATATATTCAACACTGAGAGTATTTTTACCTATTGACTTCCATGTAGTCCGTCCTGTCAGAAGAAAGCACCAAAGGGAGCCTGCAGTTCTTACAGTACAACGCAGTAATTAAGTCTATAATAGAGCCATTGATTTCTGTGAAGGTGTCAGAGCACTTTATTGTTCTTAGGAAACTGCTGCCAGTCGTATACGGAGCAGGTCTGTGGACTTGGCTGAGGATCTGGATCAATCGATGGACTGGTGTAATCACTTGTGGCTCATCTTAGCCTGTTTCTGTGCATGTACAATCCCACATGAGTAAACAAACACCACTGACTAGGTTGCTGTCCTTACACGGGTTTTTGTGTATCCGCGTGTCAGCACTTCGTCGGTTCTCTCTTGGATTTCTGGCTTATTTTTACTGTTAAAATTTATCTCACTTCTGCAAAATTTCCCGAGGCTAAGAAGTGAATAGTGTTCATTAAGTGTCAAAACTGTGTCTGTCGCTATAGCCGCTTGTCGTATCCTTCTAGTATAATGAGTGTAAAAATAATACCACAGACAGTGATGCAATTAGACGATGAGATTATGTAACGATTGTAGGAGCTAGAATTCAACCAACAACATGTCTATCAACAACCAGAACCAAGCGCCCAAGTCCTTTAGCTGAGTTGGGCTAATGCTATGACCTACATAAGTTTAATGCCATTGGTGGTTTTCGTATACTTGAATGCGATGACGTCATACTCCCTGATGGGGGCAAGAGCCAGTTTTCCCTATTGATTACATTGTACTTTGCCATGAAATGTATTTAAAAAAATAATCAATTCACAAATTCTGAACCTGATGATTTCTATTAGTGACTAGAGCCATTAACTTCTCGTATTACAACAAAGAAATGCATTTGAACTATATTCATTTTAGCTGCCTCCATCTGTATTAAATATTATTGGCTTACCCAGAAATACTTTTGGAAAAATAGGTGTAGTTTTTGTTTCTTGTACTAAAACCATGGTGTTTGTTCTGTCGTCTTGGAAACCTGTCTCTTCAGTTGGGTCTTTGTGCGAGAAAGCCTGCAATATTCAATTCAAGTTTACTTATAAGAGGCGGCAATAGCTTTAAGACAAAAACTGGTTCACCCAAAGGACAAAACACCAACGCATAAACAAAGTAATGTGGTCTACTCCATTCAGTGTAGTGAAGAGTGCAGTGAGCGTTACATTGGAGAAACTAAACAGCTGCTCCAGAAGAGGATGTACCAACACCGTAGTGAGAGCTCCCCTGGACCTGAGTCTGCTGTACATCTCCATCTCAAAGACACTAACCACTCCTTTGAAGAGAGTGAAGTTCAGATCTGAGCCAGAGAAAAGAAATGGTTTGAGAGGGGAGTTAAAGAAGATATTTTTTGTTAGGAAAGACAAACCTTTCTTAAACAGGAATGGAGCCTGAGACATAATCTCTCACCGATCTACAACTCTATTCTCAGACCCAAAACAAAGAGAACAATAGCAGGGTTGTTAAAGGTTGAATAGGGTCGTTTAAGATGAAACTGGAGACAATAGATGTTTACAGTTTCAGTGCAGTTAGCTCCTCTCTTCAGATAGATATAAGGCAGTGTCCAGTAGTTCTGACCAGAACTGAATAAATGGCTTGGATGAGCAGCAAAACGTCTTCACTCCTACAACGATTTGTCCAGTCGACAGATTTAATTTCATTTTTTGCAATGGATCAGGCCTGGACGACTGAGGGATTACACAGACATCTCCGTTGGTAGAGCGTTTGTCCACTGAGCAAAGGTTGGCGGTTTGAATCCTGTTTTCGACATAAACATTAATGGTAGAGAGCTCAGATCCACTGACCCACAGGTTGGCGGTGCAATTCGGGCTCCCACAGATGAACGCTGCTGTTGTGTCCTTGGATAGTTAACTTCATTGTCTATAAACATATGTGACAGTGATAGGAGCTAGAGTTGAACCAACCTGCATTGCTTGGGTCTCATTTGTCTATATCACTACTTATTTTTGGACACATTCAAATTAATATCCATGGGTTTCAGAATGATGCAAAGTTAGCACTGTTCCTGCAGCAAGTAACAATTCAAAACATTATTATTAATATTATATGTTTTGAATATCTCATTGTCATCGAAATCGCGCCATATTAACAGCAAGTTGAAACCCGTCAGGCAATGGAGTTTTGTGTTAATCTTATCATAACTGCTCATAATTCTTAAAGCCGTATACTCCAAAATCCAACATTGCCATGACACTATAACTAATTACTTTTTTCTCTCTCTCTCTTTTTTTCTTTCTATGTTTGAATGAAAGCATGGAAGAGCGGATCAGCGCTGACAAAGAAATAATCACATTTAAGAGCTTGTCCAAATCCTAATAACACTCTTGGCTCTCACCTGAGGACATAGCGCATTACCATTCATTATCCCGTATATTGATGTCTGGGCAGTTCTTAGGCTATGCTAGTTAAATTATGCTTTTTTCACACAACTCAGCAGTCCACTCCTGGCAGGCTATAGCTCCATATTGAACAGATCTCCTCTCCCCTGCAGCACGGGCCCCTTGCTGTTCTGTCACTGCTGCTAACCCCCCAAAGCTTTTCAATGGAGCTCTGCAGAATACAGGTGCCTACCCCCCTCCCAGGCTGCACATTTCTTCTCATTATGGTGAGCCGTAGCAGTTGTTGATCGCTGGACTCGGGGCCAGTATTGTCAGAGCGGATGTCCTTGGATGCCACACCTGTGCATGATGGATTCGGCCTGGCGTAGCATGTTGTAAATAGGAAAAAGCAAAAAGGCAGGAGATAGTGTTGGAGGTTCAGGCCAAGGTAGTGTGTCTCTGTAGAGAGTGGATACTGTACAGATACTGCACTAAATGTACTTTTTTTCTCCTTTTACTACTGTCACAGGCTTTATATGTATGTGTAAACCGAGGTAGCATGGTAAAAATAATATTACTAGTTCTAAGTAGTAGTATTAAGCAGTAGTAAATAGTCATATATCAGTCCAAATTCCCTGTCTGTCCCCATGTGAGATCAACTAGTGGCCGTTCCAGGTACTGCAGCTCCCAGGACAGAAATAATTCTCCTGTAGAGCGTAATGTATTTTTTGTGAATTCATATTGCCTGTGTTTAGCTGACAAAGCTTCCACAACTTTTCACAAAGGTTGCACTTTCACAACATGAACTTTTTAGTATTTTTAATCCTCAAAGTGTTTTAATGCTCAAAAGTGCCTTGAAAAACACGTCCCAAAGTCTGACCTAAATTGGTGGACCTAGGTCTGTCACGATACTTACTATATCGACTTATCATGCTGTATATTAAAGCTGGAACAATACGTTTTTGAGGACAATATTTATCGTGTGGACTTTTTCTTTGCACTACTGGGAAATTTTTGTTTTTCTTTGGCTATATGATGAGATTTGAGCCATAAAAGGTTGAATTAATAACTTCTATGACTCATTACAGATGCAAACTAAGGACTAAAGTGTTTCATGCTGCTGTTTATTTTTTGCAGCTCATGAATTTTTAACCATATTGTATACTTAGAATAGTTTTTGTGGTTTAAATCTGCTCTTGTGTCTTTGTGTCAATGGCATAAATTAGTTTCAATATTATCGTTTATTGTCTATATTGACTTCAGCAGTACTGTATATCGAACTTCAAAATGTGTTATCATGACAGGCGTTGGTGGATCCTTCACCAAAAAGTAGGATATTTATGTTTCTTTTGCTAAAACCATGGTGTTAAGGAACAGCAGCACCAATACCAAGGAATGTGAATGAAGAGTTTTCATGAGCCGATGTGTTCCAGTCGTCCTGGAAACATGTGACTTATCATTTGGGTTTTATTTGTTTGTTTTGCCGCACAAAGTTCTTCCTATCAGTTCATTTCACCTGAGGCAGTGGAGCTTAACGAATCACTGTCTTGCTCTAGAATCAATCACCAAAATATAGGCCATCCATTTGTGCTGTAATTGGAAGCATCCCCTTTGGACCACATATTTGGGCCAATTCATAGCAGTATATCGTTTAGTCTACGTAATTCTCCGCTCGTTCTTTTCACACGCCTTTTAATGCCTTTGACCTCGCTTTCTTGTCATATAAAGTTTATATTTTGGCATTGTTATGAGCAGTGAAAACAGAAATGCAGAATGTAAAGAAAGTTTCATTTTTGTACATTCAGGTTTGTCATTTTTGTTCCGCTAATGGTGCGTTCAGTCGCTCAGTTGGTAGATGATCTGAATGTTGGTGGATCGAATCCCGTTCTCGACATAAACATAACTGGTTGAGCGGCCAGATCCACTGACCCACAGGTTGACGGTGCGATTTCAGCTCCGTCGTTGTGTCCCTGGGCAAGACACTTAATCTGCGCCTGGAAGGTGGAAAAGCACGATATAAAATTGTGACTATTATCTTGATCATAGACAACATCTAAACTGGGACTAAACAAGGAACTAAACCTCGACCAGACAAGTACTAAACCAAAATGAGACCAGGACCAACTGGAATTCGAAGTTTAACTGTCATAAAGTTCAAAGTTCAGTCTCTTCTCCGTTAGCATAAATAAACAAAAGTGACATTTTATAGCCTCTGAAAGTGGTGCCATTATTCAACTCAACTGGTGTGATTGTTGTCAAGTGAAAGGACTTCAAACCAATAATTTTGCAGTTTTTGTCGAGCCAATCCCAAATAAAAGTAACAAATAAGGTTCAAAGTTTGTGGATTTCTACTTTGGATATTTTTTTCAAAAATAGTGAGTTACATAGGTCCTTAATCACTATCTGACCAACGTAAATACAAGCTATTGGTAGTTTCAGAAAGCAACGTGTAAACTAGTAAATGTGATGTATTGTTTTACTAAATGTCCTTGAACTTGCACTAAAGTCACCAGTTCCTCTGTGGACTAACCCTCAGCTCTGAACTCTCCCTGTTGATCACATGACTTTAAAATGCCATTACAGTGACATGTTTCTATGGCACATATGAGCTCACTGGACAGCAGGGGATTACGCAGAATGCAAGTGAGCGCATTACACATATGTGGTGGTGACATATTGAGGGCTAAACACATGAGCTGTACTGCATTTGTTTAATAGGGCTATGGTTATGTGAGGAAAACTACTGAGCAAATGAACACGATCAGTTTGAGTCTTTTAAAAGGCTCTGTTTGAACTTTTAGAGCTGCCCACTTGGTCCTTTCTGCCGCTGTGATGCTGTGATATTGCACCATGACACAGAAACAGCTGTTTGGGATAGTGACCTGCTGTTAGCTCCTTATAGATCTACAATTTTTGCTACTATTTGCTTTTGTGTTGTTCTTGAAAATGCATCATGACAGAGAACTATGTGTCTGGGATAGTGACTGGCAGTTGGTTTCCCATGATTCTTAATAAAAATGTGTCTGACTGGATGAAAAAAGGTGACACTGTTTTTAGAAAGCTGTAAAATGAACAAAATTTACAGTCAAATCTATTTCTTATTAAGTAGCAGTTGGGATTTTTGACTCTTTTGTGGGATCTGAATCTTTTGGATCTGCTCATTTCAAAGAGCCGCTCCAAAGACTGGCTCTTTTACTATTTATTAAAATGAAATAAGCCAATGTGAGATTTCAGATGCGTTTAAAATGGTTTAAATTGAGAGTGGGGCTGTGTGTTTACCCTTTGGAATTACAAAAAACAAAATAAAATGTTGCACTACAATATTAATCAAACTAACTAACTGTTATTATGGTGCCAAATCTGATTTTTGTGCTTGAGGCTCTCACCGGTGTCACCTGCTCTGCTTAGGTGTTGATTCTTGTGTTGGTTCAGAGTAAATCAGTATAAAACTGTATAAAAATTTGAGAGAAAAAAAATAGATGCTTTTAAAAATTAACGGTTCCAACAGTTCATGTTAAGGAACCGTTCAAAAGAGCCGACTTATGGGAGAGTGTTTACCCTTTGAAATGATGCATAATTTAAATAACACGTGAACAATAATAATAATAATAATAATAATAATAATAATAATAATAATAATAATAATAAACAACTAACTGTTATTATGATGCCAGATTTTTTGTCCACAAATCTTTCACTTGTGTGGCCTGTACTGGTTCAGCTTTAATCAGTATCAAAATGCATAAAAACTGGAAAGAAAAAGATTCAGTTTTCTGAAAAAAAATTATCTGATTCCAATTATTCACATTAGGGAACCATTCAAAAGAGCAGACTTGTTCATAACACTATTATTTAGCAGCTTATTACCACACAAAACATGATGTAAAGAGCATTTATCTGGCCAAGAATACATTAAAATGGTTTATGTTTTTTGAATGGCAATGGTTAAATGGCTGTATTGTTTATGCTCAGAAAATGCATGCACACTGAATACTGAAAGACATTTTTATTTCTTTTTTTTTTCTTTATCTAATAGAAAATCATGATTGATTGATATGAGAAAAAAAAAAAAAAATCATCATTAGTTTCTTGTCATGCTGCACAACCCTAATACAAACTGATGTAATGGTAAGAGACCATCGTGCTGTGTAAGTCGCACTAGCCAAAACATGCATAATAATGAAGAAAAAAACATATATTTCACATATAAATCACATCTGAGTATAAGTCGCACCCAAATTAGGAAAAAAAAGTTTAACTTATAGTCCGGAAAATACAGCAATTACAAACCCATATCTACAGACATATTGAATCCACCTATACATCTATACATGCATCATTTGTTCCTCCAGTGTCAGGACAGGCCCACACAGAGGAGCAGAGGCAGTGCCCAGGTCCCTCTACATTTGTTTTGACTGTTCCATCCACAGTAATTAATACCAGGCACTTTTAAAAGGAGATTTACACAAAGAGCTGTTTGCAGTCTTCACGGCTGAGGAGGCGGAGGGCTGCTGCGTTTACACAACTCGCCCAACACTTTAGAGACTATAAACACTGGGAGGCAGTTCAAATGGTGAGTAAAGATGATGCTTACTGTCTCGCCAAATATAGAATGAGGCTAAAGTTAGCACACAGACAGAGGAGGGATATGGGTCAATCTATGTTGCAGTTTTCAGGCGTGTAAAGTACAAGTGGTGGTATGTATCGTTCAGCACCATGGACAGCTCACATTCATTTGTCAATCTGTTACAGATGTGTCATACTATCCAAACCAACTTTACTTCAATATCACCTTTTATAAACAAGATACTGCCTTAGATAAATGTAATATAAGGTAGATTCATATATTCAAAACTGTGTAACAGAGTTGTAAATATTTAAACCATTTCTGAATAAAAAACTTTTAAATATCCTTGATTACTAGCATGTTCTAATATGATTTTATTTGAAATAGTAGTAGTAGCAGTAGTACTAATTTCTTCCACTTACCACTTGGCTCGTTACAGTAGTAGTACTTGTAGTAGTAGTAGTAGTAGTACTAGCAGAAGTAGTAGTAGTAGTAGTAATAGTAGCAGTAGTAGTAGCAGTAGTAGTAATAGTAGGAGTTGTAGTAATAGTATTAGTAGTAGCAGTAGTAGTAGTTGCAGTAAAAGTAGTAGTTGTAGTAGTAGTAATAGTTATAGTAGTAGTAATAGTAGTAGCAGTAGTAACAGTAGTAGTAGTAGTAGTAGTAGCAGTAGTAGTAGTAGTAATAGTAGGAGTTGTAGTAATGAATGAATGAATGAATGAATGAATATTGTTTATTTGAGCATTATAAAAAAAACAAACAAAAACAAAACAGTGTACACCCAGATCCCAAGTTTGTGCTCAAAAGGAGTAAGCCGAAGTAAAATACTTGTGTGCGCTTACCCCCCATATTTAACTAAATAACACCATTTAGATTACATTGCAGTGGCAAACCTTCACCAAACCTTCACCATCTGTGCGTGTGTATGTGTGTGTGTATGTATGTAGTGTGTACGTGTACAACATCCATACACATGCACACACACACCGGGTGTGCATGTGCATGTGCATGTGTATGTGTAGGAGTTGTAGTAATAGTATTAGTAGTAGCAGTAGTTGCAGTAAAAGTAGTAGTTGTAGTAGTAGTAATAGTAGAAGTTATAGTAGTAGTAATAGTAGTAGCAGTAGTAGTAGTAGTAGTAGTAGTAGTAGAAGTAGTTGTAGTAGTAGTAGTAGTAGTAGAAGTAGTTGTAGTAGTAGTAGTAATAGTAGTTCCTTCCACTTACCACTTGACTTGTTACAGTAGCAATAGTAGTAGTAGTAGTAGCAGTAGTAGTAGTAGTAGTAGTAGCAGTACTAGAAATAGTAGTTGTAGTAGTAGTAGCACTAATAGTAGGAGCAGTAGTAGTAGTAGTAGTAATAGTAGCACTAATAGTAGTAGCAGTTGCAGAAGTAGTAGTTGTAGTACTAGTAGTAGAAATAGTTGTAGTAGTAGTAGTAGTAGTAGTTCCTTCCACTTACCACTTGTCTTGTTACAGTAGCAATAGCAGTAGTAGTAGTAGTTGTCCTTGGCAATAGTTTAAAAAAAAACTAGGTTATGTAGTAAAGGTGGAGTAGCAGCATCTAAGTTACAAGTACTTTGACTTTGATCTATTAGTATTAGAAAGGGGTAAATGGCAGTATGCAATAGTAATAGTAAGTATTAATGATAGTAATATTATACAAGTACATTTTACCTAATAAAAAGGTATGTTTTAATACCATTACTACTTACTTACTACTACTACTACTACTACTACTACTACTACTACTACTACTACTACTACTACTACTACTACTACTACTACTCCTAGTCTTCATACACTTTGTTTTCTCTTAGTAGACTATGGTCTTTGTTTAAACAGTTTTTCTCTTGTGTTTAAACAGTTTTCCTCCATAAACATAAACATACCCCCCTGGTGTTTCGCGCTGAATATTAGACTGACCTTTCCGCCTCTTGTTGTCAGATAATCCTCTAAACTGTTTCTGTGTGACATCTTTCCCCTGGTCCCTCCCGGCGCTGCTCATGTGTGATCTTAAACCGTCCCGGAGGATCTGTGACAACACGCGCGGACTGTCAATACTAAAAGCGAAAAGGGATTTTTCTTTCGCCAAATTAAGCCTCCCCGACCCCGTCCTCTTGGCTTTGAATGTGATCGCGTTAGGATTTTTTTTTTTTTTTTTTTTTTTTTTTAAACACAAGGACAGCCCGGAAAGCGCAAGGAGACGTCTGGAGAGTCCCACGTTGGGCACTGTCTTCTTTCCCCCTCGTGTCTTTTCCTCTCATCAGTCGGTGAGTTTGAATCCCACCCATTGATGCAACAGCGCACAACAACAACGCACACGACTGAGAACAACCGCTGCTTTTGTGCACGGAAATCCGCCTGAAAAACTCCACGAAAAAAGGTTAAATTACGCCGTACGCAGAAGGATCCGAAGCCAACGCGGCGCGATGAAGGAAAAAAACCTAATCGAAACAGCCAAAATGCAAGGAAACATGATGGTAAGACGCTTTAATTACGTTATCCACGCTGTTACTGCTGTTTATGACCATTTTACGCATGTCTTTACGCATTTACGCACGGGTTTGGATGCTCATCTTGCGCTTCTTTTATGAAATCACGTGTCTTTTCCCAACTCCTGTCGCTGTACATTTCTGCTGCTACTAGAGTTTGAAAGTTTGGTTTATGTCTCATGTGCTGGATTGATTTTAATATCTAAGTTTTTTTTGGCACAGAGTCCTCTTTTTATTGAGCGGCTGGGGGCGCGTAACCTCTACCCAGCGAGAGGGCTTTAATATTTCAACAGTGAATATATTTTGTCTGTATTCTTCTAAGGCCATGAGCGTGTTAGAATGAATCCCAAGTGCAGTGCTCTGTCTGCGTCACAGCCACAATAGTTTTAATGTATTCTCATGGTAGCAGCCACGTATAATTTATATCTCTTGGTTTTATTGGCGTTGTTCATTTTAATTCACTCCGTAGCGCCTCTATTCATTCATTGGATAAGCCAGTACTACTCTGCTCTGTGCAAACACTTTTGGAGGATGTGGGGCACAGCTGTGTAGAGGAGTGGAGTTAGGGTTTTTTCATAAATGTTTCCTGAAGTGGAGAAGTCTGACCTCCCTGTGGCCTTATTTGTTTACACATAAATACCACATGGATAATGCTACTTTTATCCAAACTTACTGAGGTTTTGTTCAGTTTACGCCATCAGTTGTGTTGATTGAGATAACAGGTTTACACTTTGTGGCTGTGATTCTCAACTGGTGGGTTAGGTGCTCAAAAGTGGGTCAAAGTAAATCCCTGCCTGGCCAGGAAACAAAAAAGTTGCCACCAAAAGAAAAGGTCACACACTCTAATACACATCCCAAAGATTCTCAATGGGGTTAAGGTCTGGACTCTGTGGTGGACAATCCATGTGTGAAAATGATGTGTCATGCTCCTGAACCACTCTTTTACAATTTGAGCCTGATGAATCCTGGCATTGTCATCTTGGAATATGCCCGTGTCATCAGGGAAGAAAAAATACATTGATGGAATAACCTGGTCATTCGGTATATTCAGAGACAGTTGCTGAACCTAGACCTGACCAACTGCAACAACACCAACCTACTTTTTTTTGGCTGGGCAGTGTAGTTTTAGTGACTTTTATTAGAAAGTTGTCTTAGATTACTTTAGTAAAATGTTTATAATGGCTTGCAAATAAAGCTGTGTAAGTAGTTTAACAAATTCACAGCAATAATAGATGCAATGTAACCAGCAAATGTAACATTCAAATACAATAAGAAGTTAAGTTAAAATCTGTTCTGAAACTCTATAAACCGCCAATTTACTCAAGTATTTAGCTGAATTTTGCATTTTAAATGAGCTTTTTGGGCTTAAAACCACTACATTATGGACATTACTTAACATGTAGCCGGTTAGCTTCTGTGCTAGCTTTGAACTCTTAAAGGGCTCATATTACTCTATTCTTTGATCTCTGTTATAATGTTGTTTCCTCATCACAAACAGACCTGGAGTTGTGTTTTGTTTCATTCACATGTTTAACACACAAACTCTGCATATTTAGGCTGAGTTCTCACAAACAGAAAACACTCTGTTCCAACTTGTGATGTCATCATGTGGTAATACAGGAAGTGCACTACTATGTTTTGATATTCATGCACCTTCATTAGAATCATTTCAGCCCTGGAACTGCCACTTATCTCTACTGAACTAAAGGTAAAAGTAGTTGTTAACTTGAAAATGACCACTTCATGACATCACAAGGTGGAACAGAGCATTTTGAGCTTTGGAGTTGTGGACAGACTAAGAATAAAGTGTTACTCAAACAACTCCAGGTCTGTTTTTGATGAGGTAACAACATGGCGTACAGCTCACGGGAGTCACTTTTGTGTAATATAGGACTTTTAAATTACATAATCTTGTGTTTTCATGACCCTTTGTGTAACATATTCTAAACATCATTTTAATTATCTCCAATTAGACATACATAATTTGTGCATGCATAGCTCCGTCTGTGTTTATAATAGGGCCTCGTCTGCCGCAGAACAAGGCGGTGTGGAGGTCGAGGGTAAACTATGCAGCCATTTGCTCCTAATGTACAACACAGCTCTACATCTGAAACATCCACTAGCTATTAGCATCCACTTAGCATGCCGCACAGTTTGGGCGTCCTGTGTGCGATGAGTGATGTGCTCAAAGTCATATAGAGTTGGGTATATTCTCATGCAGACCCTCTTTTCCTCTCCAGCTTGCACCAATAAAGGGGGAAAGACCTAGAAAACACATGTTAGGAGATGTATTGCTTTTATGTAATGCCGAGTGGAACAGAACAGGAAATATCATTAAGTGGCTACAATGAATGATGGCGTTAGTTGCAAGTGAATAGACCCATGGAAGTTAGCCAGCCAGCCGGAAGAGTAATGCAGACAAATGTGGTTTGGTCTTTAAGGATAGACAGGGACAAAAATACTGCTCTTTATCAGACTGGTTTTCAAACTGTGGTGTGAGTCTCACTGTTACAACGGATACATGTAGTGAAAAAATGTTGTTTTTTTATTTAAATTTTTTTATCTTACTTTGTCCTATAAAAAGAGGATGTATTAAAACAGTGAAAGAACTTGCTATAGGGTTGAAAGCTAAGTTATGTTTCAATGTAACCAAACCACAACAACGGTAATCTTAAATATTCAAACAGTTTAAACTTATCCACAGGAAAATGTATTCTTGTGTTTACATTTTAGAATTTGGTTATGTCATAATTTCAGATTGAGAACAGAGGCCTATATCAGTCTATGGGATATTCAACCTTATAACCGCATTTCCCAGACTATAAGTCGCACTTTTTCTTTGGCCGGGGGTGTGACTTATACTCAGATGTGATTTATATGTGAAATATATGTGTTTTTCTTCATTATTATGCATTTTTTGGCCAGTTAGAGTAAGTTTACTCCAATACAACTTATACTCCAGTGCGACTTATACTCCAGTGTGACTTATACTCCAGTGCGACGTATACTACAGTGCGACTTATACTACAGTGCGACTTATACTCCAGTGCGACTTATACTCCAGTGAGACTTATACTAAAGTGTGACTTATACTCCAGTGCGACGTATACTACAGTGTGACTTATACTCCAGTGAGACTTATACTACAGTGTGACTTATACTCCAGTGCGACGTATACTACAGTGCGACTTATACTCCAGTGAGACTTATACTAAAGTGTGACTTATACTCCAGTGCGACGTATACTACAGTGCGACTTATACTACAGTGCGACTTATACTCCAGTGCGACTTATACTCCAGTGCGACGTATACTACAGTGCGACTTATACTACAGTGCGACTTATACTCCAGTGCGACTTATACTCCAGTGAGACTTATACTAAAGTGTGACTTATACTCCAATACGACGTATACTACAGTGTGACTTATACTCCAGTGAGACTTATACTCCGGTGCGACTTATACTCCGGTGCGACTTATACTCCGGTAGGACTTATACTCCAGTAGGACTTATACTCCAGTGTGACTTATACTCCGGTGCGACTTATACTCCGGTGCGACTTATACTCCGGTGCGACTTATACTCCGGTAGGACTTATACTCCAGTAGGACTTATACTCCAGTGTGACTTATACTCCAGTGTGACTTATACTCCAGTGTGACTTATACTCTGGTGCGACTTATACTACAGTTCGACTTATACTACAGTGCGACTTATACTCTGGAAATTACGGTATTGTTTGTTAGGGATTGCCTCAAAAACTTGCCATATTTTATCTTAAAGTTTAAAGTAATATCCACTGACATCATTAGGGTTGAATAATAGCACCACTTTCTGAATTATAATTAACTATAATTATACCTTTTGCTTATTTGTACTGACAGAGAACACATTGAAGTTTGTGTCAGTTTTGTTTGATGATGAATAGGCGCAGTAATTACAGAGATATTAACGCACATCACCATGGTAACACATATGCAATAAGACAGTTAAAGCTCCTATGTTTCAAAAAATTGACTCTTTAAGCTAATGTTATAATATTGTTACCTCATCATAAACAGACCTGGAGTTGTGTTTTGTTTCATTTACACATGTTTGAGTAACACTTTATTATTATTCTGTACATCTCCAAAGCTGAAAATGCTCTGTTCCACCTTGTGATGTCATGAAGTGGTAGTTTTCAAGTTAACAGCTCAATTTACTTTTTGTTTAGTAGAGATTATAAATTCCAGGGCTAACATTTTTGAAGGTGTATGGAGTTTTAAAACACAGTGGTGCACTTCCTGTATTACCACATGATGACATCACAAGGTGGAACAGATCTTTTCGGTTTGAAAAAAAGAGCTCTTAAAAATGCAGGGTTTGTGTGTTAAACATGCGTGAATAAAAAAACCCAACACAACTCCAGGTACGTTTTTGACGAGGAAAAAACATTAAAATATCAGGAAGATTAACAAAAATTGCGTAATATTGTCCCTTTAAACAACAAATTCCACCGTAAAATTCTGACCTGCCTCCAGCTCAATGTTTAACTACAGGGATTCTAGCCTGTTTGTATTTTCCCTCTTAATACCTTCATCTAAAAGCAAAAACGCTGTTGATAGAGTTCCCTTTGCTGTCTCTTCTGTTTGCCTCCTACACTGTACCACAAGCACGTCCCACATACACATACGTCCTCATAATGGCCCTATATACCTTTATGTCTCTTGTATTGTATGTTTTCTGGTAGATGTATTGAGCTGTACAATGATTTGACCCTAAAGGCACTTCGTGGATGCTACACAGACAGTACACAGAGAGGAAGATAATGTTGTTTGCTCGCTTTACTGCCGCAGGTGAGTGCTTCTTGCTAAATCAGCCTGCACTCTCGGGATGTTGCGTCTCAGCGGGGGGGTAGGTCTAAAACAGGTAGTAATCTCCCTCATTTTGGTTTTGTAAGGACTTTACCGGACGGCTGGACAACGTTATCTCTCATCGGGGACAGGTGAACAGGTGGACCAGGGGTTGTACTGTAGCATTGTGCTATGGCCACACACACACACACACACACACACATAGAGGAGTGTTGTTTTGTGTCGAGGAAATTGCAGCTAATCAAGTCTGCATTCACCGCCGGAGGGTAATGACAAGGAGGTTACTATGGGAGACGCAGCACACGGTTAGCAACAAGTCAACAAAACAAATAGTAGCAAAACATATAGCAGATGTACTCGTTTATTATTTAGCATTTTCAGTGGTTTAGTTTAAAGTACAGTGGTCCCTCGCTATATCGCGGTTCACCTTTCTCGGATTTGTTGTTTCACGGATATTTTTTGTGCAATTTTGCGTGCTTTTTTTACAGCGACAAAATCCACGATGTCGATGAAACGTCCTGCACTGACAAATTTCAGAGACGGTTTAAACGTAAAAGTGTTTCTGTGCACGGAGAGGCGCCTCTGTGGACACTGCTGGAGTAGAGACACGTGAACAACACATTTAAAGAGATCGTCGAGGAAGAGGGAGATAATATACAAAGGTTCGAACTTTGAGAGAGTTTAAACAAGAGAGAAATGTGAGAAAATGTTAATGCCTGTGTGAGAAAAGTGTATAAAGTGTGTGGTGAGGGGTTTTGCAGTCAAAAACATATAGAATAATTGTAAAAAATAAAGCTGATACTTCGCGGATGTCGCCTATTGCGGGTTATTTTTTAGCATGTTAGGTCTTAAAACGTGAAATACACAATTAGTCCATATTGAACGTTTTGCAGTGGTTCAAAATTATTCCTCACTTACCTTCTGAGCACCCTAAATTAACACCAGTGCGGAGTTTTGCCGTGACAAGAAAGCTAACAACACTTTCAATTTATATTTTTGAATGCAATTATATGCTTTATAAATAGGTGCAGAAAGTACGCAGCAGACTTATTTTGACCTCAAGAGCTGCTTATACAATGTAACAACACATTTCGTGCAAATACATGGGAACAGTTGCGTACAAATTAAGATTTAATCAGTTCTAGTCATCAGTGATCAGCTTGTTTTTTTTCTCAGTGAAGTCCACAGCCAATCCTGTCAAAGCATGTAGAGAGGAAGAAATTTTGTATTTTTACTGTACTCACAGAGAATATATTGAAGTTTGCAGCAGTTTAGTTTCATTTGGATAGGCATAGTTATTACAGAGATATTATCTCACATCACCACGGCAACAAATCTGCAATCGAAGAGTTAAAGGTCCTGTGTTAAACCAAATGTTATAATGTTGTTACCTCCTCAAAAACAGAACTGGAGTTGTGTTTTGTTTTCTTTCCCACATGTTTGAGTAATATTGTTTTATTAGTCTGTACATCTCCAAAGCTCAAAATGCTCTGTTCCACCTTGTGATGTCATGAAGTGGTAGTTTTCAAAGTTAACAGCTACGTTATACATTTTGTTCAGTAGAAATTGGAAATTCCTGGGCTGAAATGATCCAAATGATTCAAGTGAAGATGTATGGAGTTTAAAAACACAGTAGAGCACGTCCTGTATCACCACATGATGACATCACAAGGTGGATCAGAGTGTTTTCAGTTTTTATTTTTAGTGTTAAATTGCAATGATTAAAAGTCTGTACTGTTCATAAAATAGATCTTGTGAGCCATTTGTATTAGTTTTGCAATAATGATACAAAATTAAATTGAAGATTTCGATGAAAAAAAATGCAGTTATTATTTTTTGTCATATCGCCCAGAATCATAAATTTGACTTTAAGATTTGATTGTATTTTTCTTTGTTGTCTTGGAAACTGTCCCCTCAGCAAATTGTGCACCTTTGTCTTCTATTGATGTGAGATCCATTTCCATCTCCTGCTCATGTTATTGATCTGAAACTCTCAAAAGGTTTAGGGTTTGCTTTTTCACTCTTCTTGTGATTGAATAGATGCCAGATAAGTTTAATGCGATACCGTGAGAAATTTCGTCCATGGAGACAAGCAGATGAAAAGTTACATAGTTCATCTTTAAAGAGCCCATATTACTTATTTTTTAATCTATTTTATAATGATGTTTTCTCTTCACAAACAGACCTGGAGTTGTTTTTTTGTTTCATTCACACTGTATATTTAGGGTGCGTTCTTCTCTCAAACAGAAAACACTCTGTTCCACCTTGTGATGTCATGATACAGGAAGTGCTCCACTGTTAGTAGTTGAAAAAGCCTGTATAACGCAGAATATTAGCCCTAAAACTGGAAGAAAACAAAATAATGCGACGCTGAACCCTTTCTAAATATACAGTACACCCATTAGCAGCACTTACATCATAACCGACTTCTGTCACGTCTAAGATATTAACGAAGTGTGAATCCATTTTAGTGAATCAGCCCCTCTCCCTCCCTCAGCGCCTCACTGTCTAATTGTTGTGAGACTAAACAGACGCTCAGAGGTTATTGTGGGCTGTGCTCCTCAACACATAATGATTTGCTTGTGTCTCTGAAAGAACACTCATTTTATACACAAATTTGAAGAGCCACGTCGTCATTGTGATCTTTTGTAAACATCATCGAGGCTACTGTCTGTTTTCCACTCAACTTCAAAGTGGAACTGCGTTAAAAATGATAATTATTCCGGATGTATATTTGGCGCTTCAGTCGTGTTTTGAAGATAGGTGCTTGATTATCTGCACGGTGCTGTAGTCTAGTGAACCTTTGAACTGTTAGCAACTTAAATTTAAATGTATTTTATTTGGAGGATAAGCCTCTTGAGATGGGCCGTCTTGTTTTCGAGGGGGTCGTCAAAATGACAGAACAGAACAGACAGATACAGTAGAGCAGACAGTAGGATACATACATCCAAAATGAAACATAGAAAGAAAAAAAAACGAAATAAAAACAACACTGTAGTATTTAGTATTTGGTTAGTATTTGGATGGGAGACCGGATGACCGGATACCAGGTGCTGTGTGAAGCAACAGAGACTCTAACTGTTTTTGTGTCCTTTGGCAAGACACTTCACACACCTCTCCTACTATGAGTGTGGTGTGTGATTAGTTGTGGCTTACAGTTACTTTTTCTGCAGCTTGTCTCCGTGCAGATATTATTTACCTGGAATGCTTCACAGTATAGCATTAACATGTCTGTGTCCTTGGAGATGAGTAGTAACCGCACCAAGCCACGTTACAGGTCAGATCTGTGGACAGTTGTAACCTCGCTCCCATAAGAAGGCATATTTTTCAAATTTATTTATTTTTTTTCTAATTAACAATGAAAACACCTTAAATTAAATAAATGCAGAATAAAAAAAAAAAAATAAAAAAAAAAAACATCATAGTTGGAGGTGCAACTCCAGATCCCACACATGAATGCGGTTGTTGTGTCCTTAGGCAAGACATTTAACACACCTCACCCCCAGTGTCTGTGTGCACTGTATGAATGTGTGTGTGAATGGGTGAGTGGGTCCCTGATGTAAAATCCTTTGAAGGTGGAAATCACTATATGAAAATGTAAGTATTTACCAGTATACAGTAGATACGTGTAATGCTATACTGCGGAAGATTCCAGGCAAAGCAGTGACATCTCCATGGAGACAAATTTCTCATTCATTTTTCCCATAGACTTTTAAAAAACAGGGCTAATTAGCTCTGTGGTAACTAATGACCACAAGACCTATCATTTTATTTAAAATCTGGTTCTGAAACTCTATAAACCACCAAGTCACTAAAATATTTCACTGAATCTTACGTTTTAAATTAGCTTTTTTGGCTTAAAACCACTGCATTATGGACATTAGTTAACACATAGCCGGTTACCTTCTGTGCTAGCTTTGAACTCTTAAAGGGCTCATATTACTCTATTTTCTGATCTATGTTATAATATTGTTTCCTCGTCACAAATAGATCTGTTGTGTTTTATTTCATTCATACATGTTTAACACATAAACTTTGCAGATTTAGGCTGAGTTCTTCTCTCAAACAGAAAACACCTTGTTCCAACTTGTGATGTCATCATGTGGTAATACAGGAAGTGCTCTACTCTGTTTTTAAACTCCACACACCTTCACTAGAATCATTTAGATCATTTCACACCTGAAATTGCCAATCTCTACTGAACTAAATGTAAAATGTAGCTGTTAACTTGAAAACTACCACTTCATGACATCACAAGGTGGAACAGAGCATTTGAGAGATGTAGACAGAGTAATAATAAAGAGTTAACTAAACATGTGTGAATGAAAACACAACTTTTGATGAGGTATTTGTACATTATAACATGTAATATAGAACCTTTAATATTTGAATTTTTTGAAAAGTCTAATGGAAAAATGAATGAAAAATGTACTTGCGGACCTGGAGCAAGCGGTCACTGTTGAGCTCCGTAAGTGAAATAAAGTAAATAGAAATGAGTAGCTTGTACATGTAAATCTAATTCATTATCTCTCTTATGCGCTGCTTGTCATAACACATCTTAAGACTGCAGTCGCTCTGATCTCTGTAATGACTGTTTTGCCTGCGCTCCCGTCATGAGGAAGTGAATGTTTGGATGTTGTCACGGTTTGAGTGTAATTGAGTGGTGCCGGTGAATTGAAGGCTGTGATTAAGATATTGTCAACACGCTGCATCTGCCAAAATCAACTTAAGAGACGTTTATGTGATTAGACAAAGAGGAAAACAACACGCTTTTGAATCCACGCAAGCATGTACTCAGGAAGAAGGACAACGGAGGCTAAAGAGGACTGAGATAGTGTAGAGCAGGGGTGTTCATTACGTCGATCGCGAAGACATTTTGTGTAGATCACGTCCCGTCATCCATCCAGTCACATGACTAATATACAGGACAACAGTCAGATTACACCTGACTCTAGGTCACATCATGGGCGCTGCATAAACAAGTTAGTTTAACCCTATAGCGTCGGATCCTATCGTCGCTGATAGAGTGCAGTTGTGGACTTTCCAGCAGCGTAACTACTAGTCATGCTCTCATGTAAATTCAAACGGCGTCTCAAAGTGGAGACATGGGGCTATCTAAATATTTTACCGTGATTACGGTAATCTGCCTCTGTTGTCCCTCGAAGGTGACGAATGAGAGCCCGGGGGCTGCGGGGATTTTCTCACTCATTTATTCGATGTGTCAAAGAAAAAAATACGGATGGATGTGTAAAACAGAAGTAGTTGTGTGAAAAAATGCAGTAAATTCTGATACTTTGTTTAACATGATTTTTATGGCTATAAAAAAAGACACAACCGTAATCCACATGATTAGCTCTGTTATCACTTTCAAACGAAAAATGCAATTTTACTCCTGGCTGTCAGAAGCTACTGCCCGAACTCTGCATCCCTCACTGATTCTATTCAGTGTCATCAGAGCAGTAATCATCATTCAAGTAATTATGAACATGTAAGAAGTTCAGTTGTGTTGTGCAGTATTATCTCATGACGTTGTGCAAGGTACATCAAAATGCACTGTACATGTAAGAATTCATAATACATTTACAAATAAATATATGTTTAACATTTTTGTATTAGGTGGTAGATCTTTCAGACATGATCATTTTAAAAGTAGCTCACATACTGAAAAAGTCTGAGCACCCCTGGTGTAGAGGTTTATAGGTTTAGCCATATTTAGCCATATTTTTTGTATTTGTAAAGTGTTGACTGAATAACCACCAGCAAGCATAACAATTTACACTGTTTTCATGCGATTAATACGAGATTTCTTAACTAATGTCTAAACTTTTTTACTGGATTCACTTCAAAATCAGGAAACTAGGGAACAAAAAGTGTATAAAAGTTGTGGAAATGACAGCTGGAGGCAGTATGGCGAGGGATTAATGTGCAATCCGTCATCTTTGATCCTGTCACTGTGTAAGACCCCAGCTAAACCATCTAAAGCCACATTAAGTGCTTTTTCCATGGATAATTAACTGTTTGTCCAGACAGGCACTGTTGTGTATAGTGAGGGAACTAAGGCTTTATTTTGCTTTTTCAAACAGTCGAATAAGGAGTTTAATGCTTTTTTTTTTTTTAGGTATGTGGTGGCAGAGTGGTTACCATCCCTCTCACCTAGCTAGAAGGTTGTGGGTTCAATTCTCAGACTAGACAGTCAGGTATATACGTTCTTAGTGTTTGTCCATTAATTAGAAGGTTGGTGGTTTGATCTCAGCTCCTACCACTGTGTCCTTGGGCAAGACACTTCACCCACCGTGTTTATGAATGTAGTAGTGGCAGGAAACTATTGGACATTTTACATCCATCAGTTTACCCTAGTACCTTAGTAAGTGTCAAAAAAGAGATGTATACTTTGTCAGCATATTTTCCGGAGTATAAGTTGCACCGAAGTATAAATCGCCACGAAAGCATAAGTCGCACAGGAGTATAAGTCGCACCAGCCAAAAAAATGCATAATAATGAAGAAAAAAAAACATATATTTCACATATAAGTCACATCTGAGTATAAGTCGCACCCCTGGCCAAACTATGAAAAAAAGTGTGACTTATAGTCCGGAAAATACGGTACATTACTAAGTGAAGGGTCCACCACCTGTTAGTCTCCATGGTGATGTTATTGCTTTGCTTGGTTGTTCAACACTATGACGTTAAACTTATCTATTTACAAGGAGACAAGCAGGTAATACCTCCAGCCCAAGTTACAAGTCAGGTCTGTGGAGAGAAGCGATTTTTAGAGCACTAAAAACACTAAAATAATTGAATGAATGCAGGAAATAGTCTGACACCATATCTGTGGAACCTTCCAAGAAACGCTACAGTATAGCCTCTCTATGGAGACAAGCGGGTGGTGGAGACTTATCTGGAAAAGTTACGTAATGCAGCTTTAAATGCCGTCTTGATTTTAAAAGCCAAGCGGCACTGGACAATAAACAAAGCCGTCCTTAAACCCAAATGCGCGAGTAATTCTTCCTGGAGACCTTTAAAGAGAGACAGAGTTGTTAAACAGTTGACATTTTGGGGATCAGATCTCAGTGGTGTAATAAGTTGGGTATAAACTCCGACAGATGTGTAGCTGTTTAAAGGCTGAGAAATGCCTGTGTTTTGCCCCTCCACCAGCTGCGATCCTTGTCACCGTCTTGTTTACCTGAGGCGGAGGAGAGGGGTTTGATGGAGGACCTGTATACCTCACTGCCTCCTGCATAATTTGAAGCCCCACTACAGTGTTAATGTCTTTTCAATACAAACCTTGTGGCTTCGGGCCTTTCTTGTCAATAGCTCACTTCATTTGTTTACACGGCTGGATATTTTAATCTAGAGTTGTGAGGAAAAAGAGATACAGACAATTTGGTGCACGATTCAGATCAGAGAGAGAGTTCTTTAGGTTTTAACCAACTGGATTTCAGCATTGGAACTGGAAACCCAAATGAGAGACTTATGTGGGGCTCGTTTTGCTTTCTGAATGGGAACCAAAACATCAAATTATATGATCAACCTGGCGATCGTGTGCAGTGTTTTTGTAATTAAGGAGAAAACAGCATTAGAAGTGTTATCAGGAAATGCCATATTTGATTGGAAAGTGATTAAGATTTTGAAAAATATTAGGAAAAAAGTTGACGCCTGACTTTCTTACTTACGAAGCAGGGTTATTGTGCGGTGTACTGTATCTCATTCTATTCTATAACTATTAGATTTTCATTCGTATTTAAGAAATTATGACATTTGTAAAGAGCTTCTCCTGTTTGAATCATGAGTCCCTGCTCTGACTTCGATTAAAACCAATTGAAATCATAGTGGTCCAGTGTGTTTCAGCCCTAGCACATTGTATCTGGACACACAGTTAGGTCATGTTTATCGAATCTAGTTCTTTTAAGTGACAATTCCTTCTTGAGTGCAGGTTTTGACCACTGAACTAAAAGAGATCACTAAATATTACCTTAGACTCTAAGGCTTAGAAGGACCATAACAATACAATCTAGAATATGGTTTTACTGAGAGGTCCATTAAGGTTCATCTGGTTTTCCATGAATTAATTTAATAGTTTCTTTTTCCAGACCAAGGTTTAGTTTGTTTTCATCCCTTTGGCACGCACATTAACGCTCTTCCTCACAGTGGAAACGTGATGTTGCTGTGACGTGTCCGGTCAGCTAATCAACAACTAAAACCTTGGTCTGAAAAAAGAAGCTATTAAAATACATTTTTGTTTTGCTGATATTGAAATAAGAATCAATTATACCCATAGACTGTATATTTAAATGGACATAGTTAACCTGCTAGCTGCTGTGTTCCAAATAGGAAGTGATCATGGGTGCACTTCCTGCTCCATCGATTCACTTTATATTGAAAAATTGTCACTGTTACTGCTGCTCCTTGGTTGCTATAATATTCATGGTCAGAATTCCAAATATGAAACTTGGCTCCAAATTGGCCCCTGTACCTGCTCCAGCCTTGATGAGCTTCATTTGACGGGAGCCGAACGCTGTGGGTGATGTCCATTTCTTTATACGGTCTATGATTATACCCAGTACCTTTTATTCAGAACCAGCCAGTGTCTTTTCACTGTAAAACCCTTGACTTTAGCTATTTCTGCTCAGTATCTGGCTTCATATGTCCCCATTGTCTCTTTTACCCCACATGAGCGGTGGAGAGATGTGGGTGTAGTTTGCCACCACTGTCTGCATTGGCACAGAACAGCAGTGTGTTATTGATGGGCTGCTCTCCACACATCTGCTGTTTGTGCACCTGTTACCTCTGGCCCGTACTACCCAGTGAGTCAGCAGCATGCACGAAATGCACCGTTTTCTCCCCATTCAAGGATATTTTTAGAAGAAATTTCAAAATAACTCTGGGGAGAGGGCATATTGGGAGAGACTATACTCGTGAAAATCTTTGGATTCAAGGGTTTATTGTTATTGTCACAGCAACAAAATTACATTCAGAGCTTTAAACAGTAAGCGTGGCTAGTGTAAGACAGTGTTAGTGCAATTCATGAAGTGCACATCATAGACTGTATAAAGAAGTGGAGTAAGTGAGTGTAACGTCACCCACAGTGTTCAGCTCCAGTCAAATGAAGCTCATCAAGACTAGAGCAGGTAGAGCAGCGAGTGTGGAGCCGAGTTGCATGTTAAGAATCCTGACCTCGAATATCATAACAACCAAAGGGCCAATCCAGAGGGAGGCTGTTGAAGATAAGGCCTCCACCCACCTGAACCACTGATTTAGTAGAGAGCGTGCGCTTAGCAACGCTGTGAAAAAAAGCCTGTTGCTAACGCCAGCGGGAGAAAGAAGGCACCTGATTTATCTGTTGTTAATGATCATATCTTGAGTTACAGACACAATAGTGTCTGTAACCCGTTCTACAAGATCATGTAGAATGGGCTAATACCAATATTTTAAGACCAAAATGATGAGGCAGTTACAGAGAGAAGGGTGACAGTTTTCCAATGTAAAGTGAACTGGAGCCAGAGTCGAAGGAGCCAGAAGCGCAGCGCATGATCACTGCCTATGACGACTAACAGGTTAGCTATGTCCATTTTTATGTACAGTCTATGGTGCAAATACTAGAATGGAAACATGCTGACTACTGAGGTATTTATCGCATGTACCACAAAAACATGACTTGAAAAGCAGAGGTAGAAACAGCAGTATAAGGTGAGGATGTGTTTGTTTGTTGCATCAATGCAGAGTCCAGTTCACAGTGTGGAGAGTGGAGGATTATGGGGGATCTAGTTGGACGGAGGAGCAGAGTGCACAGTGCTTGTTGAGGAGTCGGATCGCCTGGGGGTGCCTGTCACTATAATAACTATATTGACTTATTGTTCATACATTAGTGTCAGTATTATCATTTATCGGCTGTATTGACTTCAGCAATATATCAGATTTCAAAATATGTTATTGTGACAGGCCTAGCGATTAGATTTACGATTTATGTTTTAATAGTAGGCTTTTTGCAGAGATGCCTGGTTAGTTCCGGTTCTCTCAAAAACTGTGAAGCCGCACTTCCTGTTTCATTTATTGTGTATTGGAAATGAAGTGAGTCATGTTAAAATAAATCAATATTTAAATACCTGGCAGCAAGTTACAGATAGATCATCACAGACAGTGTGCTAACTTTGTCCGTTCAAACAGCCGTGTCTTGTCCTAGTACAGGGCTGTCCAAACTACGGCTCAGGGGCCAAATGTGGCCCTCAGACCAACTTTTGTTGGCCCTCATGCCTCCTCCTAAACTGGCCCAATTGATCAGGAAGTATTTTTTCTACAAATTGAAGAGATTCTACCTCTATAACCTGAATAACATCACACTGCATTGTGACACAGACCTAAAAATTATCTTCCAAGTCTTATTAAAGGTACAATGTCTCTGTCAAACCTGTGTTAAATGCACCATTTGACTCCCTGTATGGACACTGGTCTGTGGCCCTCAGCTTCAAATATGTTTTAGTATGCAGCCCGCAGTGAAAAAAGTTTGTTCAGTCCAATATTAATAAAATAATTAAATGTCAGATATAGTGTAGTAATGTTGCATTTTTGGGGGATCAAAGTTTCACTCATTAAGAATTTTAATCTGTCTATGTTACATTTGAATTAGTGGATTAAAATATATAATGTATGTTCACAAAGCAGTACAGTAATAATGCAATTCATTCATTTTTTTGTATTATTGTTGTGTTATTTAGCCATTCACTTTCTTTCTTACATTTAATTCTTAGTTATAGTTCACGCCCACCAGTGGTGGAGAAAGTACTCGATTTTGTTTTATACTTAAGTAAAAGTACAGATACCAGGGCAAAAAAAAAAAAAGTAAAAGTATCACATGAAAAAATCTATTTAAGTAGAAGTATTAAAGTACCTGTTTAAAATGTACTTAAAGAGTAAAAAATAAAAGTATTACGTGTAGATCCAATAAAGCTTCAAATGTAGTGATTTTAATAAAGATTTGTGCTGAATTTTGTTCAACAGAAACAATTAAATTGATTGTTTTTATTTGTATATTTGTTTGCTCAAATTATGAAGTTGATCGCAGTAAACCCTCAGCCTTTTCAGTAGGTCTCAAACAATAATGAAAATACTTTTACCTTTCAGTCCTGTTCAAAAATGTAGTGGAGTAGAAAGTACAGATACTGCTCTCAAATGTAGTGAAGTAAAAGTAAAAAGTAAAGTAAATAACGTACAGACACCTAAAATGTATCCTTGAGCACAGTACTTTACTATCATTACTTGCTTTATTGTTACTATGATCACTGACCCCCAGATATTAAACATTTTCACTTTGTACGTCTTAACCTGAGAAACAGAAGCAGTCAGAAAAGAACCCAGCTGGACTCTACATAAATGAGTTTAAATCGTGTTTGCTTGAGGTTAATGACTTGTCCTTGTAAATCCCATTTGACTTGAAACCTTTGTCTGTCGATGTTTCCAGACAAAATCTATTCCTGAAAAACAATGTCGATCTGATCCAATTATACTCACACATAACATATGGGACAGACAATGAGCTTAAGTAATAGAGGTGAGCGGTGTCCTGCGCCCGAGATAATACAGCAAGTGTTGTTTTGGAACTATGCAAAAACACACTGAAAAAAATAGTTTATTTAATATACGACAGAAACTCATGTGTTTAATTTCACAGTGTATTTATTTATTTGAAATACTTTAACCTCAACCAACAACCAAGACGTTTACACACACATTTTAAGATATAAAATGTGGTCAATATGGCTCAACCTGTGTGTGTAACAGGTCGAGTTTAATCAGAATCTGTAAACTAATACTAATGCCTCGGATTTATATAGTACTTTTTGGACACTCAAGCACCGACACTCACACCCACATCACATTCATAGGCAATGTGGTGTGGGAAGTGTCTTGCTTAAGGACACAATGGCAGTTTTTGCTACTGGCGCCCCCCTATGGCACCTGGAATTCCCAGCGTTGTCCCATCCAAGTACTGACCAGGCCCGGCCCAGCTCGAAACCTGCGAGTACAACTGAAATAAGCGTTCAAGTGTGCGTTTGAATATAGGTTCAGATTGACGTAGAAAGAAGTCAATATGTTATGTGTTCAAGTAATCCATGCATAACTTATGTCTGTTAATACTTATATAGTCCAGAGTAGATGTCGTCCAGTTAAACTATTACTATGCTCCAGACTAGTGAAATCCATGTTTATAATTTTGGACAGTATTTTTGTTCCATTCTTTATTCATACTTGTGGGACATTTGATTTGTGCAGATCACAAATGCAGTAGTGAGGGTGTTAGGAGCATGATTTATATTGACCTTTATGTGGCCCGTAGTATTTCAATGTGTCACGCTACAACAGCATTTTATTAGCCTCTCTGACGATCCATCAAAGTGAGGGCTCCCCTTCAGGTACATTTGTTTTTAACAATTCAGAACAAGACTGGGGGAAAGGAATATCTATTACATTATTTACTATATATGAGATTAGAAATGAGTCCATGGGGAGAATATTACAGCTTAGGTCATTTTAAGAAGCAGAGGATGTACAGAGGAGGTGGTGCAGTATGGGTAGAAGGTATCTGGAGTGGTCTGAGCAAATGAGCTTGTGCAATATATGAAGCCTAAAAGCATGTGCGTGTTACCACTATCGGCAGAAACATATAAAAACACAAGATTTTTTTTATATATATTTGAAGCTACAGTGTCCAAATAATAGCCCTCATTGGTCAGTGAGTTCATTTAAGTCCAGCAACATCCAGCGTTTTATCTTTTAATGAAATTTACTTTTAAAACTATACAAGATGTTTACTGCTGTTTACTGACTCCCTATGCATTCATAATTGTCTAATATAAAACGTGTTAATGTGTTAATGTTAATGATGCAGAATTTAGAGGCAAAACTGTGAGTTAAACAGAGTCGGAGGCAGATGGAGGGAGGGAGTGGGGAACACAGCCAAGTTTTCAAACTTTCAAATGGGAACGCACAGGCAGACAGGAGCGGGGGGACTGGGACGCCATTAAACGTGAGATGAGAGAGCCGATCGTGCCAAGATTAGCAGACAAATAAAAACATCTTTAGAGTCACAATGTTTCAGAACAGTGACTTAGCAAAAAATCTGCAGGTTTTCAAAATGAACGAATGACAAAAAGAGACGACACATGGAAAGGAAAGTGCTGCAAGTTTGAATTTGAATCAAACTTTTGAACAGAGTGAAGTAGAACAGAGGACCTTCAAATGACTTTTAATCTCCTCCAGTTTGTAGTTTTTCACTGATCAAATTCTATGATTATACACTGATAAGATCCAGTTTTATAGCACATTGCAATGGCAAGAACACTGTACCATGTGTATAATTTTACTCACTTAAATGTGTATGTATTGTTGGGTAAAAAAATAAAAATAAAAATCTTATGTTTGCCTTGCACTTAAAATGGGTTTTGCAGTAGTGATAGCAAAGGTATTTTGAAGAAATTGTAGTTAAAAACATCTTTGTATGCTATATCTTAAAGCAACACTGCATAACTTAATGGAGGTGGCGTGTCACCTGCATGATTACATGGAAATGAAAAGCTAAAACTATACTTTAGAACATTCTACATGGGGAGAGATATATTTTATGCCATATTGTTGAAATGTATAGCCAGATGATCATAGACTGTATATATAAATGGACATAGCTAACCTGCTAGCCGCCACATTCTGGCTCCAATTCACTTTCCATTGAAAAACTGTGGCCCCTCTCTCTGTAACTGCTGCTGTCAGACTCGTCATTTTGGTCTAAAAATGTTCATATTAACCCGCTCTACATGATCCTGGGGTTTTTATTTCACTATTGTGTCTGTAACTCAAGATATGAACATTAATAACAGACAAATCAGGCTCCTTCTTTCCCCAAGGCTGCTCCCATTAGCGTTACCAAAAGGTTTGATTGACAGCGTTGTTAAGTGCCTGCTCCCTGCTAAACCAGGATTGGCTCTTTGGTTGCTATGACACTCGTGGTCGGAATTCCTAATATGCAACTCCAAATTCGTCCCTATAACTGCTCTAGCCTCGATGAGCTTCATTTGACTGGAGCTGAACTTTGTGGGTGATGTCACACTCACTTAGTCCACTTCTTTATTCAGTCTACGTAAATGACCAACATTTCCATGGAAACAAGCAGGCCCGATCAGTCAGGTTTGTGGAGATGCAAGCCCACTCACCGTAAGGACTCATGTTTTTCTACATTTTCAGTGCAGTCAAAAACAAAAGTTAAGTATAGTCTACCTTTGGGCTAAAAAGTTAAAGTTACAGGGCAAGGCTTTAAAATAGAATGGGTTATAATGGGCATGATTCACTCACACAAAGTAAAAGTAGGTGTAATACATTCAATAAAAAGACCCAAAACATTTATTCGCTGCTTGTTAAATGGCCCATTAAGGCACCCGTAAACAGTAGTAATAAACCAAAGAAAATTGCTTTTGCACTGTTACACATTAGAGCAATCAGGGGCCTGAAGTGCAATAACCAACATAACCACTGTACCATATATAAGAACAGCTAAATGAAAAGAAATGGGCTACTCAGGTGATAAAACTACAGAACTTTCACATTTTTTTGTGAACAACCCAAAATTGAATATTTAAAATGATTGTCTTTTGTTCTCAGGGGAGTTTTCTGAGCTGCAGTGTGTCTGTAGTATGGACTTTCTATAAGCGCTCTTCTCTCTATAGCCCCCAGCCTGGCTATGATTAATCTGTGCCATTTGGTTCTTGGCACAGGACGTTTGGGCAGGACAGCCGGGGAGCATTGTGGGTAATGATGTAACTTTCATAGAAGGGTGGATTCCTGGTTTGTGGATTAGAGATAATTTAATCAGACAGTATTGCTGATCAAGGAGATGTATTCAGCCAAATATTGAATTTGTTTTAAGATTTTGTCTTTGGAACCAAAAACTGTCTGCTCTTCCTGAAAGTACTTGTCATTATTTTTACTTACTACTTCTCATTTAACTAGTATTTCTACAATAAGTCCAGAATTAGAAAGTACTAAACATACAACAACTACCTTGGATTCTATTGTGTTGTATTTCCACTGTTAACAGGAATAAACGTCTTGAATAAATGCAACTTTTATGGTGGGAGGTCTGTTAACTGCTTGTCTCCATGAAGATGTTATTGCTTTGCCTGCAGTGTTGCATAGTATGGCATTAAATTACATATATCAATGCGTTCATTCAACTGGCATTCTTATCTTGAAAAAACATGCAGTCTTGTTGTAAGTAAGATCACCTCTCCACGGATCTGACCTGTAACTTACCCCGGTGTCACGTGTTTTTCACCAGATAGATAGAGCAAAGGAATAACATCGCCATGGAGACAAGCAGGTGGCAGATCCTCCACAAGAAAACTATTAAATTAGTTGAAATCACTTTTTTGTTAATAAGTAAGGATTGTGTATTATTGCATTTACCACAAACATATCAACAGTACTTTCACTACTACTATTTATCTGCGCTGTATATGTTTTATCACATGAATGTATCTGATTCAAAGTTATATAGTTTTTGCTCAATAGCTTACTCAAATCTCTTTGTACCAGACAGTCTAAACCATTCTTGTTAAAAGCCTGTCTTCCCTTCTTATCTGTATTCAGTGCTCCTCTGTGGCCCTGTATACGAGCGGCGTTCATCTTTAGAGTGGTGTGTCGGTGGCACTTGTGTTATCTGCTCTTGTTGTGTGGCTCAGAGGTCACAATGCCTCCCTAATGAAAGCATTACAGAAGCAGACTGCCAATGACAAAGCACATGTTGCCGGGAGTAACGCTGTATATTCCCCCAACATTAGAAGAATATTACCATGGGCTGCACTGGGACGTGGATAAATGAACACTGCGCCTCTGCTGATGTATTATTTACTATTAAATGGATGTGAGGGATTCATTAGAATTAATTGCAGGGATTTTAAATGGCTCACCAACGACCATTGTCTCTGAACATTAGCTACAGGGGGGTCATTGGCTGTACTGAGGGATTTGTGTTTGTTGATTTCATGTGGTTTCAAAATCAGTTTGAAAAAGGGGATTTATTAAATTGGCCCGCATCCAATTTTGTATATGTAATAAAATATAATAAAATGTGTTTTTGTCCCAGTACAGATATACAGGGTTCCCACGCATCTTGGAACGGGAAAATAATTGGTCTATTTTCCAGACATGGAAAACACATGGAAAATAAAACAAAAGCTGTCCTTGAAAATTTCTCCACCCTTTGCTTTACTAAATTATTTGATATTAATTCAAATGATTGAGTCTTGCATCATCACATTAAAAGAGCTTTTTCACCTCTAAAAAAACCAAAAACAAATAGACAACTTATTTAAAACCCACCGAAATGCAGGAATTTACACCGAATTTGTACAAAATTTCTTGGGGGAGGCTGACCAAACCCCCCTTCACCTCCTTTTATTACCTGGTATCACCATAATACTGGCCTGACCACATGTGCAACCCGAGGTCCACATTGCCATTCAAATTAGAATATACATGAGGACCCAAACACAAAATCCAATTGTAGATCGACCACAAGTAAATAGTTGGGGGCAATCTATAGAGAGAGCTATGTCTAAATATACACTACAATGACACCATAATGCAAAGACTTTTGTCAAGTTTTTAAGGCCCAAAAATCGGGTACAGCACCTTCACCTTTCAAAGTACTGCAATTACTTGTGTTGAAGTAAAAATTTCATATAAAAATGTACTATTCACAATAATGAATTTCCATATCATATTTGAAAATCTGAGCGTGCCGTTAATGTTGCACTATGCGTTTTTACATATATTTGATTGTATTTGAACTCCACAGTTAAAGTAAGTTATGTTTTTGTATTGCACCTCTTTATTTGACCCATCCTTCATATCACATTAGAAACTATTCAGAACATGAAAAATGCAAAAGCGCGATATTTGCTAGATTATTTCTTTGTTGTGTGCTTTTTCATTACATTCCTCCAGAAAACATTATAAAAGAAGTACAATTGCTTTCAAAAGGTACACAATTTATTATTACTGCTATTATTGCTACACCAAACGAAAAAATCTCTCAAACCAACATATATTTTTCTTTTCAGTTTAAAGCATTCTTGGTACAAAGGCTAGCAGCAGGAGAGCGCGCACACTCTAAATTGCATTGTAGGGAACCCAAAGTTTCAAAGTAATGCTTCATCTCGTTCAGCGCCGTGGTTACAGATGCGTTTGGGGTCAGAGGGGTACATTGAAGACGGTGGGGTCAGAACAGGGTCAGCTTGCGTGGTGTGGATGCTGTGGAGATTTATTACAGGTGCGAGAAACTGCAACTTTTAGGGTCAACGCAAAGGTTATCAAAAGCGTTTGTATGCAGTTTACCAAGTCTGCAGCTGGACTGTTTGATTCTATTAAGCAGAAAGTGAGATTACAAATGTCTTAAAAAAATATAGAGGTGAAAATTACGTGTCACAGGGACAAATTGAGAAAAGCATCTTGGGAAATATGTTACAAAATCCATACAACTATATCTGGACCTGTTCCCATCCCCTCATATTTTCACACAAAATATAGCCTTTAATATCAAGGCACATTTCTGAAATTATAGTTCACCTCTACAATTTGTTACAACCCTGCATCATATGGATTATTTAGGTTCACTGGTGCCAAAGTGGTTGGACAATACTTAAAAGTTCAGTCAGATCTGGAGAAGGGCCCTGCGCATGGCTCCTGACAAGAGGTCCCCAAAGGCAGAATTGTTTTAAAGAGCACTATGTCACTTTTGCAGGAGGTCCGCCAACTGCCTGTCCCCACGGAGATGTCATTGCGTTGCCTAGAATGTTTCACAGTATGTCATTAAATGTTTGTATCCCCATGGAGACAAACTGGTGATGCCATAAGACCAAGTCAAGGGTCAGATCTGTGGAGAGGTGAACACGCTCACAGTAATAATGCATGTTTTTAATATTACTTTTAGCAATAAAGACATCTGTCATTAAGTAAATGCAAGATTAATAAGTTTAACTGTAAGTACTGTGGAACATCCCAGGCAAAGCACTAACATCTCCATGGGGATAAGTAGGTGGTGGACCCTCCTCTATTAATTTAACAAATGTTAGCTAAATTAAATAAGTACATTGTCTCCATGGAGGCAAGCTGGTGCTGTATCAACAACAAGAAAATTCTCATAGTGCCTTTTTGATTATATAAATTGCATCTGACTTATTAAATAGTACAACATATTGTACAATAACCTCTAATTTGCCACAATTTCTGTACTAAATATTGTAGTCTCCCATTTTCAGAAAGATTTTCCAGGTTTTAGCTGCATAAAGCTGACTTGTTTGCAAGCAGAGCTGCTTTAAAGTCTATTTTCTGAGCCACGGGAAGCCACTGCTACTGGAAACAAATGCATGGACTTTAGAAATTTAGTGGGTAACACACCAAGGAAGCATGTAGATGAACTCAGACTGGTTACGATCTCTTGGACAGTTTTGTGAGTTACAGGTACAAAGTGAGTCAGCTCTAAGTGTCTAGGTGGGTGGAGGGGTGTTAACTGCCCTGAACCTTGTTACAAAAGAATACTACAAACTCATTGCACCAAGATGTGGAAATTAGTTCTAATGAAAGTGGAGATGGAGGGTTGGCTAATCTATTTACTGTTGGAAACAGGAAATGAGAGTTGTTACTACAACTTCCAGTAATGTCATAAAAATACCTCTCCCTTCTTCTACATAAACTGTGGTTGTACATGTGCATCTTTTCTCTGTAAATCTCATAATGAAACTGGAGCTTTGACTTGCTCCATTCCCGCTCGGCCCTCCGGCACTCCCTTTTCTGTGCCCTGACCGAGTCATCATTCCTCCATGGCGCTTTCTGCTTATCTTTAACCATTTTAACCTTCATCGGGGCAATGGTGTTCAAAACACTCAAAACACTCGAAGCCACTGAATTCAACAAATCATCAACATCAGAACATGAGGCATTTTCAAAATGTATCATTTCCATGAACAGTGCACCTGTTTTATCATTTATGTGTCTCCTTCGAACAACTGCAGGACCAGCCGCTGGTTTGGGAATAACAGACAGGTCAAAGAAGACACAGAAATGATCAGACAGAGCAACATCCATGGCATTGACATTTGAAATATTTACTCCTTTTGTAATGAGCAGGTCCAGAGTGTGTCCTCTGTTGTGGGTGGGCTCGCTGACATGCTGAGTCAGACTAAAGGTTTCAAGGACAGAACTGAGCTTTTTAGCATTTCTGGCAAACACACTATCCACATGTACATTAAAATCACCTGTAATGACTAAACCATCAAAGTCTGTGCATGTGACTGAAAACATCTCAGTAAAATTTAGAAAAAAAAAAACGTTCACGGTGCTTGGGGCATTTGTATATAGCATACCTTACAACAATCTGGTTTGTAAAATGCAAATAAAAACATTCGACTTTGTTTGTCGCCGTCTCCTCTTTGATGTCTTGTTCTTCACACTATAGCTGTCTGTATATTCCCAGTATATGAGGTGTGTGTTGTCCATGTGTCTGGTTCAGTAGAGCTGCAGTAATGCTACAGTGCTCCCTGTGGAGGGGGCAGATGCTCTCAGGCAGGTGTCCACAGCAGCACTCTTATAACAGGCTCCAATAGACTTCACACTGTCTAAATACTCTGTGGAGAGACTGGGGAGAGGAGAGGGTGCTATCAGGACAAAAGCATACATTCACAAACCCATACATCGCATAATAAGAACAGAATTATATGTTTTGCATCAAAATATCATTTTAGTGTACCACATAATGAGCATCGTCAACACACAACTGCTGTCTAATCATTTCACAGAAGTTGCAATTGTCATTTTAAGTTTCTGTAAGTTTTATATCTATTTCTGCAATATGATAAACTTTCCTCCCAGTTTCTATTGCTTTAAAATCATATCTTCTATCCCAAGTATTCAATTTCAGCAAATCTCCATGTCTTTGAATAGCACATTGCATTTGTCATGTTTGAGAAATGCCTCTTCTTAATATGGCCTGTCAGACTGGTGTCAACATAGAGCCCTATCAGCTCAAGTGCTGGATACAGAGCTCCCCTGGTATCACAAAATACACTGACAGCACTATATTGAATAGGCAATATGCTGGAGATGGCATGAATGGGCCTTTGTGGCTAAAATTGCTTTGCCTTCCATAAAAATTCATAGCAGACCATATTATTTTATGACAAAATCTTTCCTTATCTAATCTCATATGATTTTCATACACGCCAGGTCCTTAAGGGCATACGATATTATACTGTCAAAATATGGTAATATTACAATCTGTCCAAGTAAATAATCCTTAGACGCTGGTGTATGGAGGCCAGTGTGAATCAAAGCAGAATGTACAGTCATTTGCAACATGGATGTCATTCACTATACGCTCTTGGGAGTATTTCTTTGCCAATAGGGTTGACGTGAAATATTGTAAGATGGTATTAGAGCGACGTGTTATCTTTGTCATTCCAGCTGGAGCATACAGTATGTTATATGTTTAAAGTTTACTGACTCCCAGCTGCAACAACTACATGCTTTTGTTGTGTCCTTGGGCAAGACTCTTAAACTATTTTGCTTATGCTGTGTAAATAAGTGATTGTGGTTGAAAATTTGCTGCCATGCTTCTGTCAGTCCACCCCAGGGCCAATACTACGTTAGTATTACTGTTATTATACAAATGTTGAAGGTTTTGATAATCTTGTCACGAATGTGCACAAGCCACTTTTGGTTTACACAAGTCTAAATGGTAATAGTCACATTTTTACCTTCAAGATCCTCAAAGTGCTTCACATAAAGGAACCACTCACCCATTCATACACCAGTTTTAACAGACACTAGGGGCAAGGTGGGTTAAGCGTCTTGTTTAAGGGTACAAACTGAAATCACACCGCCAACCTGTGGATCAGTGGATCTGACCACTCAATCAATGATGTGTCGATGTTATTATGTTGGGATTTGAACCACTAACCATTGGATCTGTGGACAAACACTCTACCAGCTAAGATACTGTCACTGCACCGTCTGGAGGAAAGGCGCCTCGGGTAAATTGTATTGATGATTAATGTGTTTTTCAGCTTCCTGTTATAGTTTACCTAGATATCATATTAGTTTACCTAGATATCATATTTTGTTTGCTATTAATTGCCATGGCAACAATCCTAATTTTCCATCATTCTCAAACTCATGGATATACCAGACACCCTCAGAAATAAATGTGAAGCATCATAGTCAGAAGTAATCCAATACTCCTATAATAAAATGCATTTATTCATTCATCTTCTAGATTTCCGGTATATTTTATCCTATATTGAATATGTTTCCCCAGCCCTGGTTTTGATAATTACAGAGTTAATCCATTTTAGGCAGTGTTTGTGTCAGTGATATTGACTATGGGAGAATACCTGTGTGATGACATGGCCTATTACTCATGAGCAGAGCAGTGCACACGCCCAGTGCCAATATGGCCGCTCCATTCATCACTGTGCTGTATTGACTGGCTCCTGCTTCCTCTTGAACTTCCTCTCTCATCCATCATACGCCAGGTAACTGCATCAAGGAGGGGCTGGAGATTAGCAGGCGAGTTAGAAAACAAGTTTGTTTAAAGGTCCTATATTACACAGAATTGACTCTTGTGAGCTTTAAGTCTTGTTATAATGTTGTTACCGCCTCAAAAACAGACCTGGAGTTGGGTTTTGTTTTATTCACACATGTTTGAGTCACCCTTTATTATTAGTTTGTCTACATCTCCAAAGCTTGAAATGCTCTGTTCCACCTTGTGATGTCATGAAGTGGTAGTTTTCAAATTAACATCGACCTTTTACCTTTTGCTCAGTAGAGATTGGTAATCATCCACATGATTCTAGTGAAGGTGTGTGGAGTTTAAAAGCACTTCCTGTATCACCACAAGACATCACAAGGTGTAACAGAGTGTTTTCCATTTGCGACGAGAACTCAACTCGAGATTGAGATATGATCATCAATAATCAGCTTTAATGGAGAAGTCTTCAGCCAAGCCTCTGTCAGTAAAAGCATGTGGTTTTGCAGCAGAGTTCAGACTTCGGATGACAAGTAAGTCTGCGGTGTTTATGTTCAGGAAATGAATATTGAAAGCCAGTTTTATTTGTTTTTAATAAGGCGAGATAAAATCTAATTGAAACTTGGGCCCTGTCAGTATGAGTGAACAAATGTGATTTTGTCATATCACACATCCCTAAGCCAAAGTTTTATCATCCCTTAGACGAGAAAGAGTTTGTTTGCATTTGACCCATTTGATCATTCCTGCTGTCTCTAGATGTTGGGTAAGGTAATGCATAGGTGTTTATCATATTCATTTACTCTGACTTATTTGTATGTCAGAGTCACCGTTGTTGCCAGATACAGAATATTTGCTCGTGTTTTATGTTTAAGCTGCAGTTTTATCAAAGTTGTTACAGCAGTTGGATCCAATGACCCTCGGGCTGGCGGTTCAAACCCGGCTACCACAGATGCGTACTGTATGTCCTTGGGCAATGTCATCCCATACTCACTGAACACACTCCTGATGAGCTTCGTTTGACTGGAGCTGAACGCTATTTTTGTTTACATGGCGCAGAAACTAACTGCAACTCTTAGACTGAACATAAATAGCATTAAATCTTCATAAACTATCTTTAAATGAAATGTTTTAGTCTGCGCGGCATATTAATCTAGCCTTCACACTGTACTTTCTGACACTTCAATGACACCGCCTCTCTCCCTCCTCCCCTCCTCCCCCTCTCCGCTCTCTCCCTGTGAACTGGGAGCGAGCTCGGGAGCAGATTGATAGATCCGCAGCGTAATGAGAGGTCCACGGCCGGGTACGCGCATGCTGTCAGGGTGTACGAGCGTGTGTTAGCGCCCCCTGGAGTCTCCTAAAGGTCAACCTGCCTCTTAATCAAACATCAGGAAGGCCGGCCCCCCCTGTCAGCCGGCTCCCCGCTGAGTTTAAAGTTCACGAGCATCAAACTTGGCCCGGGATTCAAAATGGTGGTGGTTATGAGCTCGTAAAAGTGTCTGGGGGTGGATTTGATGCTCTTTTCTGAAGGGAGCTTGTGATGAAAAGGGTGAGAGTGGTGAAATGAGGCTACGTAAGTTACATGGGATAGCGCGAGTCAAGGTTCTTGTCTTTTATGGACTTTCATAAGGCCAGGTTTAGTGGGGAGTTGTCATTGTGAGCTAAAGATGGATAGAGAGACACAGGGCTTTGATGCAAAATGGATTTATATCGCTCAAAATTGCTCCAAATGCATCTCCAATATGGGGGAGTTTATATGAGAGCCATAAAAAAATATTCATCGGTTTCAACTTTCTGTTATATGCAACTTTTAGTAGACTTTTACCCAGTGAAAGTATTTAAATTTCAGTTTTAAAAGACACCTGTTATGCAGAATGGACTCATATTGTTGTTCCCTCATCAAAAACATGCCTGGAGTCATATTTTAGCTTTTTTCACCCATTAATCCAGCGTTGTTTTCTCTGAGTTCTCAAAAATCCTATGAATTTTGCCTGGATTGTTACATCACATGTAAAAAACTGACGCATGACGCTTAGCCTAGCATTCACGTGGTGGAGCTCTTCAGTCGTTTCTTTTCTAATTGTTCATTCATGTTGCCGACAGCAGGGGGAGCTCCAATGCCTAAATATCTCAATGGAAACAGAGACGTGTAGACATTATTTTAAGTTAGAAAATGTGCATAGTGTTTTGTTTTTGTTTTGTTTTTTTGTTTTTTTTTATAATTTTAGGGTCATAGCATAGTATGTACATGGCTCACTGCTTGTAAGCTTCAGTACAGGTTGTCCATCGTGGTTTGTTGTCTGTAAAATGAGCTTAAAATTGCACTGTGTAGCTTTTCTGGCAGACATTTTGCCACCTGTTTGTCTCCATGGAGATGTCATTGCTTTACCTGAGATGTTTCACAGTATAGTATAAAGCTATCATCTTGCATTTATCCTTTTATAGGTGTTTTATGGCTAAATAATACCTTAATCCTAGACCTGTCACAATAACACATTTTGAAGTTTGATATACTGTTACTGTATTAAGATAAGATTTGCCTTTATTAGTCCCACAGTGGGGAAATTCCAGTATTGGTGAAGTAAATATAGATGATAATATTGAAACTAATTTATATCACTGACAAAAACCCAAGAGCAGATTTAACCACAAAAAAAACTATTCTAACTGTAGAATATGGTTAAAAAACAAGGAGCTGCAAAGAAAAAGTAGCAGAATGAAACACTTTGGTACATAGTTTGCATCTGTAATGAGCCATAGAAGTTATTAATTCAAACTTTTACAGCTTAAATCGTATCATATAGTTAAAAAAATACCCAAAAATTCACAGTAGTTCAAAGAAACAGGCCCCAAGATAAATATTGACCCCCAAAAATACAGCTCCACCTTTCATATCCTCAGTGAAAAGTCCATACAGTCATTATCGTGAGAGGCCTGTTTGATCCTTATATGCAATACTTCGTTCTTACCATACACATAATGGCGACAGTTTCCTCTTTAAAATAGCCCGTATATCCTTTAGCACTTTAATCAAAACCCTAGCGTCACATCTTCAAAGTGTAACCCGGACGATGATACATAGTTTCGGGGCATAATCAAGTTTTTGTATAGCTCATTGGTCTTCTTTGGACCACGGCTCTTCTGTTTTCTGAAGGCAAATTGGTCACGGGGCTGATGTCCTGCTAATGATCGCTGCTAATGTAAAGCTAATGTACTGGTGATCAAAGCTAGCCTGAGGAGTTAAAAGTGATTTGAGTGGGAAAAAGATAATTGTCTTTCAGAAAGTTTACAGGAAAAGTAATTAAAAAAGGAAACCGGAGATAATATGCACGATCATATGAGCGACACAGCTGATAATGAAGGATAAAAAAATACCCTAACCCTAACTCTTAAGTATAACCCCGTAATTAAGTAGTAGCCTGAATCGTTCTTAAAGAGGAGGTATTTAACTTCTATTGCTAGGTTTCTTCCCTCCCCTTGCTCTCAGCGCTAAGTCACTCCCCCTTCAGAGCGCTGTCACAACACAATCAGCATGCACGAAACGAATGAAACTACTGCATATCCCATCAGGTTTGTGAAGGTGTTGTGTACAGTTTTGTGTCATGTTTTTGTAGATTTATGGAGAATTGCCGTGTGGGAGCATGGGTGACGTGGGCTTGTGGGCGGAGCTTTGTGCACAATCTTGCAGCTAACAGTAAGAAGGGTTTAAATAGGACTCGGGAGAGATCGCTAGATTACTCAAACATGCATGGATGACATCTGAAATATATATATAATACCCTGTCATTAATAAACTATTTGTTCATGCAGAGTTCAGTCTTTGTTCATGCTTTATTAAGGATAATTAAGGTCTGGTATCCAAAATGTAATAACCCAGCGCTTCCCTCTGCCTCTCTCAATCTAATATTGTAATACGTTTGGACAATGTTGAATTACTTGAATACTAAGTGGTATCAATTTCTTCATGCTGCTTGCACATATTTCTATCTTCATTAATTATCCAAAAGGAACTGGTCGATTTTCAGACTAAAAGGGGACATTTTAGTGATTGCATTGTTTAAATTAATGAAAATTGGCTTTTTAAACTTTCGTTTACCATATTTTAAAGTTATAAAGTTGTCTCTGAATCCAAAATATACTTCATCTTATCTTGTGTTTCATTCATTCAAGTTTGTTTAATCTTTAAATCTCTGAGCTGAAAATACTTCTCCAAACCAGATGGTAGAAGCGATACTTTATATATTATGATTCATATTTAAAGATACAGTCAGCATGATTTTAGGCCATACTGTGGAACGTTATGGCCAAAGGAACAACATTTCCATGGAAACCAGCAGGACGGGACCCTCCTTCAGGCTAAATAAGTGTCAGATTTGTGGATATACCCGTTCAGAGTAAAGATGCATGTTTTTCAGTGGAATAAACACAGCTAAAATAAAATAACATTTTTAAAAATGCTTTTATTTTAATCTGTGTAATCCCTCAGTCATCCAGGTGTGATCCATAGTAAAAGAAACATTTAACTGTCAACTGGACAAAAAGTTATAGAGTGAGGATGTTTCACTGTTCATCCAAGCCACTTCTTCAGTTGTGGTCAGATTACTGCTGGACACTGACTTATGTCTGTTTTAAGGGAGGAGCTAACTACACTGAAACTAACACACCTGTTTGTTTACAGTTTCTGTTTGTTAGCTACGTCTATTGAACTGCCTTAAGTGTGCACTGTGCCTGAGTCATATTCAGCATAATCATTCAGGCCCTTAATGGTTGCTCTCACACCTGTTAGCGTACTGACTGTCACTATTGATTTCCCTGTTTTGATTTAGGAGTTATAAATAGGAGATAAATGATGTCTGATGTCTATTCCTGTTCAAAGGTGGACTGTCTTTCCTAACAAAAAAGATACTGTGGACGGGTATGTCACGATAATATCAACTATATCAACTTATTTTTCAGTATATAGAAGCTGGAACTATATTTTTGGGGCTCAACATTTATAGTGAGTTCTTTTTCTTTGCAAAAGTGAGAGATTTTGTGTATTTTTGTTGTAATGTGAATGAATTTGAGCTGTGGAGGGGTGAATATGTCTATTTATGGCTCATTATTGGTACATTCTGTGTTTATTTGTTGCAGCTCATGTCCTTTAATGCAACAGTCTATTTAAAAATGGTTCACTGGGATTATCTTGGATTATTCAAATCTTAAATAGTGACATAAAGTAGTTTCAATATTATTGTTTATTGCAATATTTCTCCATAGCGATGTATCTTGCTTCAAAATGTATTATTGTGACAGACCTAAGTGTGGCTTTAAATGTATTTGTATATATTAACTAACTAAATAACATTAATGAGCAAATACACTACAACAATGTATAAAGATTGAGCCATAAGGGGGCAGTAATGAGAAAATCTGTAGGTTTAAAGTCTTTCAAACCAACTATTCAGTCAGTTTTGTCGCCGGCTTCACTTCCACTCTTAACTCACTTCATTTTGTTCCCTGCACTTTTGACGGACAGCTACAGAAATAGCAAAACCAAAGACCCTGTAACTTTTTCAGTCCGACACAATAGTTTATGAAGTGCTTCTAAAACTTCTCCTTGCTTCAGCTTCTTGAGCAGCTGCGTCTGTTAAGATAAGCTCGAGTTAAGAACAACTCACAATGCTTTTTCAATATAGCCCCAATGTATCTCCCCAAATATTAGGATTAGCTTGTTCGCTAATTACCAATGACTATAAAGGACAAAGCTCCAAACATGCACTGCTGAAAAATTCCACAATTTCCCTGCAGAAATAATTGGCAGAATTATAGTCAAACATTTAATTAAAGATTTGATTGACGTTTTTAGCCCAGAAATGCTGAGAAATGTGTGGCGGTGTGTTGTGTGTCAGCTCCCCAAAGTCAAATAGATTGCAATGTTGTGTTTTTTTCTTTTTTTTTCCAGCCTAGCCATGTCTCGAGCCAATCATCTGCTCTGTAATTATTGGAAGAATCGCTGTAACCGACCACAGAACTGCTGACGTATCAGAGAGGAGCTGAGAGGCAAACCTGAGACGAAATCCTCCTACGAACTCAACAAAGTAGTTCTATGTGTAATGAACTTAGCCGTACATTTTAATTAGGAGATGCAAATGCTGGGCTCTGTCTGGCTCGTTTCACTCACAAAACAACACAGGGTTTTACAGATGCCGCAGTGTGTTTTCCTTTGCGTGAATTTTGTTTGCTTTGTTGTAATTAGCTCAAAATTGGAAAAAGTTAGATTCATAATGTTGTTGAAGTAATAAGCAGATGTCTTAATTAAAAAGTGGCAATGAAGTTTTAATTACAAACTTTTATGGTGCAAAGAAATTGAAGTAGTTTGAGAACGCAGCATCTGTCAGTACTGTAAGTGACGCCTTTATAGTCTCACAATCATCTGCAGCCACTTTAGGTGTGAGTGTAACAACCGAGTTAAGACCTGTTTCGAAATGCAAAGTAGGTTTGTAGGAGCTAAACTGGGCTAAATGTGTTTTTGGAGCGATTTGTATTTTATAGCAAATGTGTTAAAAGTGCCATATGTAACTTTTCTGTTACCTGCTTGTCTCCATGACGATGTTATTGTCTTTCCTGAATGGTCCATATGGCATTAAACATATGTCTTATTACAAGAGCAGCGAGGGAACTGCGTGACTAGCGGTGGTGAGATGTAAAAGTAGTGAAGTACTTAAGTATAGAAGTATTTTGTATTATAGTTTGAGACCTGCTGAAAAGGCTGCAGGTTGTAGTACATTTATAGTTGAGCAAAAATATACAGATAAAAACAGCTGGAAAAATTATATTGTTTATACTGAACAAAATGTGAAGCCTTAAGACATCAAAACCTGTGAGAAATACTATTACTTTTTACGCTTTAAGTAAATTTTTAAACTGAGTATTTTTTGCCCCGGTATCCGCAATTTTTTATCATTTGCACCAAAGTTTTGTCAAGGCATTTTAAAAGGAAAAATAATCATTTATCTTCAGAGTATAGCTATAAATACATACCACGAGATACAGATCGTGATCAATTTGTACCATGGGATTTTTTCTTAAAAACATGACAAACACAACAATTCATTTCAATTCATCTTTATTCCAGGCTCATGGTCCATTTTAAAAACAGACAAGGACAGTGACAACACAAACAGTAACATTTATATTTTAAACTGGAATCTAATCTTGGACTGAAGCGGATAGCACTGAATCTTATGTTTGTGAGGGACTTTCTGACTTATTAAACCTGCGAATAAAAGTGTACATTAAAGTTCTTAGTACAGCAAAGTGTTCTCTCCTGTAGCAACAAACATCTTGTGGCCTCCTCAAGAGCACCCGTAAAGAGCACCCGTAAAGAGCATCCGTAAAGCGTCATTATAATCCACCTACAGCCTCTGGAGACTTTTTTATAATGAGTCCAGAGGTGTGCAGTGTATAGTGGTCTGCAGTATGATTTAAACAACATCAACTTTACTATAGCTTGAGCAACAACATCCTGCATTATCTATAAACATCATCATCATCTGACATGTCCACAGTGATGATACGCCCGAGATATTTCATTTTAGTTGTGACCCTCAACACAAACATTAGAACAGTTTGCAGTAATCCAGAGTTATTCCTCACTTACCTTATGCATTCTGACCATCCTAATTATTCACCACGATGCGTTTGTAAGCACTTTCTGCACATTTCAGAGGCAGTGATCAGTAAATTGAGGTTATAATATTATAATTAGACGCAGACAGCACACAGTAAACTTATTTGAACCTCAAGAGCTGCTCATGGAATATATCTGTACTGGGACAAGACACGTTTTGCTCAGATACATGGAGAAAAAAGGAATTAATGTTTTATAGCATTGTTCCAAAATGTGTTAAAGGTGCCATTTGTAACTTTTCTGGTGGAGGATCTGTTACCTGCTTATCTCCATGACGATATTATTGCTTTGCCTGGAATGTATGACAGAGAGAACTACATAGACCATGATTCTTTGCTCCATTTAAGTGCAGACGACATGAATATAATTAAACATTTTTAGATTTTGTATTATTATTATTATTATTATTATTATTATTATTATTATTATTATTATTATTATTATTATTATTATTATTATTATTTTATTTATTTTTATCTTTTTTAATTTATTTTTTGCACCAAAGTCAAGTAAACCCGTTTACTCTCTTAAAAACATGAAAAACAGAGCAAGTTCATTTTAGATGGTTTGGTCCAAAGTTCTTCCTCACCTTATGCAATCAGAACATCCTAATTATTCACCAAGATTAGTTTATAAGCACTTTGTGGAGTTTAGCATGCTAACCGTGTGCTTCATGATTCTTTGACAATAAAAAGCTTTACAATTAGCTGCAGACAGTACACAGCGGACTTATTTTGACCTCAAAAGCGGATTATACAATATAGCAAGTCAAATTTTGCTCGAGTACGTGAGAAAAAATGCGGTACTTGCCCTTTAAATCCTGGTTTAATTCATTTATCGCACTGTTTAGCCTCGCTTTAGACCCTGTATCAGTCTATTGAAGCCGTAATTGAAAAGCCAAATACTTTTTCTGTGCAGATTCTTTGCGATAGAGACCTAAGGGAACCATATCAGCCTTTGTCTCTCTCTTTCTAAACTGCAGCTATGGGCGGCCCTATGTAACACAATCCCATCCCATAATGGTGTCTAGACAAATCTTTCATTGACATTTGGTTCGTCTCTCTCTCTCTCTCTTTCTTTCTTTCTTCCTCTCTTTCTCTTCTTCTCTCGCTCAGAAGGCAAACGAATACAAATGAATTCAATGTTGGGGGAGTGTTCTGAACCATGGCATCCCTGAGATATCATTAAGAAAGTGCTTTGGAGTGTTTGTTGTGTGCGTTTTGGAGCTGAGACAGTCGCACCTGTGATGAGGGATTGTGTATGAACTCTAGGGAAATGATTTGTGTGGTGTTTTTTCAAGAGCTCTGTTTTTTTTTTTCTTATCAAAACTGCCGGCTGCGAGGGGAGGAACAGCTAATAAGTCACATTGTTGGAGTGATACAAATTGCACACGTAAATTCAAATTGATTGAATTTATGAGGATTCTCGGAGGATTTCGAGGTCTTGTTAACAGGGGTTTACGGCGTCTTTGATAAGAGATTAGACAACAAATACACAACCCAGGAATTATAACGCAACGAGGACAGGTGTAATTGATGAGCGGCATCTAGTGGAGGGTTTTTTGAACTGCATTTAAATGTGTTTCTGTTAAAAGAGCTAACCAAATAAAGATTTTGTAGATTTATGGATCACATTTGGCGCTGCCCATACATCTCACTATAGCAAACAAACTCTTTTAGTAGATTGCATTCAGCTTAATTACGCTCTATTGATTAAATGTGTACTAAATATCGTGTTGTATTTATAAGCGTGTAAATTTTAGTTGACCTTCAAAGTCTATTAATACGTGGACATTTATCTTGCTTGTCTCCATGGAGATGATATTGCATTGTCTGGAATACTCCATTATACACCATTATCCTTTTATTTCTCACATCGCATCTATCTATTTCATTACAGTATTTTTATTGATCAAAAATGCCCTAAAAACATGCATGGTTACTGTGAGCAAGCTCTCTTTTTTTTTTCCACAGATCTGACCCGTGACATGACCTGATGGTGTCACATGACCTGCTCATGTTTGTGTACTGGATTATGGAGATATAATGTACTTGCAGACTCTACTTTGAAAGCTTTAGATTCAGACTCTGCCATCATCAATGCAACATCTTGGTGGAAAATTAATGCAACAGTGGATGGAAATAAATCTTGTGACATTGGAGAAGCGAAATCGAAACAAAGCCACAGGGTGTAGCACCAAATTCTGGGCCCTATGTAGAAATCATGTTAAGGGGCCTGCACTACATATTGTCCTTTAAAAATGCATATTACAGAGTTTGTGAGGGGCCCCTATGGGAAGTTTTAATACAAGAACTAAGGACTAGCCACACCAGAACTGAGATGCAAAAAAGCGCTTTTGGCTGGCACGAAAATGTGATATACTTCAAGGACATGCAAAACTGGATACACTGGTGCCACAAATGCACTTTAATAATGTGGTGATAAACATTTATACTCACACCTGCTCCTGTTTTTAATGTTTTAAATGGACCTATGCAGTTATATTGATGTCTCTCATTGGGCTCTCCCTGTATAAATAAACATAAGTCAATAAATACATTAATTTAAATCCGTACTATGGAAGATTCCAGACAAAGCCATAACATCTCCATGGAGACCCTACACTAGAAAACTCCCATTTTATACCTTTGAGATGATGTGAAATAATCCACACTTTTGCTGTATTTCAATGTGGAATTGTGCGGTTTCTTGTTCTGTCTAAACATCAGTATTTCCCAGTCAAATGGTATTGTTTCAGTTATTTCCATGTGTAAACTCAGCCTTATCCGCCATATTGTATTTGCTCATAACATCTGTGTTTTTTATCTGTGACAGTGACATGTTCAAGTGTCTGTGGTGATATGATCTATGCAAACCCTGTCATACAATCCCCAGGGGAGCCCGGATGGAGATACGCACCTGTCAGCTTTATCTCACACATAATCGCTTGTACAAATAATAAATGATCAGAGGACAAGAACGGCATAGGGGGCTTCATATCTGCAAATAATGTAGAGACACAGGCTCGGGGAGTGGGGTTATACGGGGATTATATTCAAGACGTGTGCAGTAGCGTTGGCAAAAGTATCGAAAATCAGATGCTAATCGATAGTATTGATTCTGAAAAAGTCACATTCACAGGACAGAAGTGAACCTTTCCTGAATGTCTTTAGAATGATCTTGAGCTGCATCAGAACAAGTATAAGACACACAGACTAGTGTACACCCATGGACCACTATGAACCTACTGGACACTGAGGGATTACACAGATATAAGGACACATGGGAATAGAAAAGAAAGTACAACCATTTAATGTTGAAACTCACATTGTATTGTCTAAAGAGTGTTTTTTTATTATCATCGTGGTATTGAGTCTATTCTTTAGTATCAAAATCCCGTTATTCACACAAAAATCATTATTATCAGTTGAAATCATTTAAAACCACACAATTAAAATGACTAATTTGTGGACCAGTTCCTTACTAGAAATAACAAGGCTCAGCTGTTCAACACATACACACATGTTCTGTAAGACAGTATAATAACTATACTTTTAACATATTAACAATTGTTTTAATAATGTACAAATATGACTTTATTTTCTGATCTCTATTATAATGTTGTGCCCTCATCAAAAATATACATGGAGTTGTGTTTAGTTTCATTCACGCTTGTTTAACACACAAACCCTGCATATTTATGTGGAGTTTCAAATAGAAAACACTCTGTTCCACCTTCTGATGTCATCATGTGGTCATACATGAAATGCTCCACTGTGTTTTTAAACTCCACACACCTTCACAAGAACCTTTAGTATGATTTCAGCCCTGGAATTGCCAATCTCTGCTAAATTAAAGGTAAAAGTTAGCTGTTAACAGACGGACAGACTAATAATAAAGTGTTACTCAAACGTGTGAATGAAACAAAACACAATTCCGGGTACGTTTTTGATGACTTAACAGCATTATAACGTGACTTAAAGCTCACGAGTCCATTTTGTGTAATATAGAACCTTTAAGAATGATTCAGGCATAGTAACTGCTTCATCAATACCCTAACACCTTAATTAAGTAGTTACCAAGTCTGAATCATTCTTAATAAACTATTTGTTCATTATGAATTAACTTTCCCCATTTCCCCCTTCTCGTCTTCCAACTGAATGATGACATCAAATTGTACCATGTGAACACTACGCACGCACATTGACAAAGAAAAGCACTGCGACATCCCATGAGAGTTTGCCTTACACCAACATTAGAACATTGTCCTTTATGAGCTGCTATAGGCCACAGACAGATTGTGAGACGTGCCAGTGGAGCGTTTGGCCTTTTATTGCGGGCTTGTGTTGTTATGGTGCCTCTGAGTCCGTCGCCGTGGCAATAAAAGAAGAAAAAAGCCGCTTGCTAACTCTGGCCGTGTTTACCTCTGGGGCTCGAGTAACCGCAATGGCCCCTTTCATCTCACAGGGATATGTCAGTCTCGGTATACCCACGAGTGCCTATGCCCGTGTACCTCAAGGGGAAGGGGGCCGGCGGGTGAGGGAGGTGGTGCGGTCCCAGTGTCGTTTGTCATCACTGTGTTGCTTGTAGAGTTAGGGGTGGGCGATATGCCACATCACGATTTTAATTTTATCGCGATTCATGTGAACTTGCGTTTATATTGCCATGAAAAGGTAACTACGGTCATCTTCTTCTTCTAAAAAATCACACTTTGTTGCTATTGGTCAAGTCCATTGGCCAATAGGGGGAGCTGTATTCAAAAGAAAAATGAGGAAATCACAATATGGATTTAACCAAAACTGCATATCATCACAGGAATAAGATAACTTTTCATCACCATATCACCCAAAATTTATCCAAGTCATAAGCTAATTTTAAAATTGATTAAAATATATATAAATCAAGGTAATTTTAGATATATCTGAGTTTAGTTTTTGAGTTTTATGTTGATTTAAAAAACTAACGAGGAGGTGTGGATAGGGCTGTGCAATAGTATTTATCAAGATGGAAATTCAGCCATTTTTAATTGTTAATGAGCAACTTAATCGAGTGGTCCACAGCCAATCCTCCGTCAGTAAAAGCATGTGGTTTGGATTTTTTTTTTTCCAGACCAAGGTTTAGTTTGTTTTCATCCCTGACAGTTTGGCCTGCTCACTAGCGCTCTTCCTCAGAGTGGTCACGTGATGTTACTGCGACGTGTCAGGCCAGCGGATTTAAACAGGTTTTGGTGCTGTTTTCCGACCTGTGGAGGCAGGACGACAGCGCCATCTGCAGTCCGACTTCCTCAGGACAGTATCCCAGGTGTGTGTGAGTAAAAAAGCCCCCTCGTCCCGGTTTAGAGTCCTGTGAATCTCTTTAAATACATTTTCGCACGACCAGATGAACCTCATTGGACTAAGAAATGTGAAATGTGTATTTATATATTCAGGTAATGAGTATTGAAACAGAACATATGAATATGACAAAATTGACAATATCTTTTTTAGCCACACCCTCATGATATGTTATGTGGATTGGTTTATAATTAGTCATGATAAGACAAGTTTTGGTTTTCTCTTCCCATTTTGAACAGAGCTTAACAACAAAATGCCACAAATGTTAGTCTTTGAAAACTACATTTCTGCCTTTGCTGCCGTTATATAAACCTGTCTCTAATGCACTTTTATTTTTCCCTGCTCACTCACGTAATTGCGGTCGATTTTGTTCTTGTAGGTGTGGGTTGACTTAAGGTTACCTTGTCTCAGTATAGAAACCATCACACAGACGTCACCATTTGCCCTGTGTGTTTGCCACTCTTTGTAATGCCAGTGGGGACAGCCTGTCAGGAGCAGCACCCATAGGACCCTTCACTAACTCTCAAGACCCAAATCAAGGTCAGGAGTACGTACTGTTCAGGTATTTTAGGTAGCAAGAGTTTTTGGTCAAAGTACTTCGGAAAGATTAAATGTATGGATACCAAAACACGTAACAGTACACGAATACATGAGTAAAAGTAAGCATATACACAAAATAAAATACACTTTCTGTTGACCTTACTCAGCCCCGCACACTTTTGCCTCTAAACGCTACTACTACTTTCTTTGTGGTGCGACGTCTGGTTAAGTGGGAATCCCATTAATTTTAATGAAAAATTTTAGAAAAGTTTCACTGCTAAAAGTAGGTTGAGTTGTATAAAATGTTCAATGTTCATGTGCGGGTAAAGAATGCGGCTGATTAATCTGTTATTAATGTTCATATCTTGATTTACAGACAAAATAGCAAAGTAAAAACATCAGGATCATGTAGAGCGGGTCAATACAAACATTTTTAGACCAAAATGATGACTCTGACAGCAGCAGTTACAGAGAGAGGGGCCACAGTTTTTCAATGTAAAGGGAACTGGAGCCATAGTCGATGGAGCTGGAAGTGCACCCATGTTAGCTAGCATGTTAGCTATGTTCATTTACATATACAGTGTATGTGCAGAACTTATTTACTGTCAAGACTGGAAAACAATACAACCTGAATGGTGGATAGAACTTAACCTAATGTAAATAATGCATTCATTTTGATCTCGATAAAAGCGATAGACACCAGTGACAAACACCTTGATGGCGACACAGCATATTTTTTCAATTGGAAACATGAACACATGGTAACAAAGAGGATGGAGAAAACATTCACTAATTTCCTAATGTTTTGGGATGGCAGCTAATGACGTTATAAAGGTGTCAGAGGAATCTCCGGGGTGAAGTTAGGAGAAAGCATTAAAAACGAGCCTGCAAGAGGACATCTGCACCTGTCTGAGCTGGAACATCACTTCACTACCTCCCTCCTCCCCACAGTCTGCTGACCCCCCTCTCTAACACCACCCCCCATCCCTCTTTCTCTCTATCTCTTGCCTTTTCTCTATTTCCCTCTCTTTCTATCTGTATAGCATCTCCTCCTCGCTTTCTCTCTCTTTTTCTCCCTCTTCCTATTCATCTCTTGCCCTCTCTCTGACTCTTTCTGTATTTCTATCCCTCTTTTCCCCCCTCTACTTTTCCCTCTCCCTCCTCTTCCCTCACTTTCTTACCGTCTTTATACTCCCTCCCTTCTTTCTACCCCCATTTCTCACAAACTTACACACTGGTCATGTACCTGTCAGCGCAGCAGTAGTTCACATCGCTAAGGTTGGACTGTCCTCTCTCTCTCTTTCTCTCCCTCTCACTTTCTTCTCTCTCTCTCCTACAATACGTCTTTATCTCTTTACCCCTGTGACCCACAACATCCGGCCAGTAGTGCACATTCACATCCCATACGCTTTTTGGTAACTAAGGCTAAAGTTTTGACACTGAAAAATAACAAGCAGAGTCTTAACATCACTGTACATTTGATTCAATTGTTCATCGCTATGGTAACACTCCTGATTTTTCAATATACTGAAACACGTGTGAAGTTTCAGCTTTAAACTTTATGAGTAAATGGCTCCTCCAATGACGTTTATATCGAGAGTGGGATTCAAACCGCCAAGTTTCAAATCAATGGGTAAACGCTCTACCAACTGAGCCACTGTCACCCCATATTATTGTCCCAGTGGGGAATTGATTGTCAGACATTCAGTGAACATACAATACAGTAGACTTGATCATAGGTTAAACTCACGCTCGAAGATGCAGAAAAAAAGGAGCTACGTGTTGACCAAATATTTACATACAGGGAAGTCGACAGGGGGGGGGACAAAGGGGTCTGTTGTCCCAGGCCCCAGCATCTTTAGCATGTTGCCCGGCGTGGAGGCGGACTCGCCCTCATCTACCGGGTCTGTTTCTCCTGCAGACTTATGAAGCCGGACCCTTTCAACTCATTTGAGCTGCAGTTGACTAAGGTTGGAAATATTGACTCATTTTATTGTGTTTTAATATATAGACCTGGTCCTGCACGTGCGTTTTTAGTTGAGTTTGCTGAGTTTTTATCCTCTGTTATTAAATTTGAGAAAGTTTTAATTCTTGGGGATTTTAACATACACATTGACGACCCTTCTTGCAGTATAGCCACTGAGTTGCTGTCACTCACAGAGTCGTTTCATTTTAAACAGCATGTGTCTGGTCCCACACACAAGAAAGGACATACATTGGACCTTGTTTTCTCCTTTGGCATCAACATAGACCAACTCAGTATTGTGGATGTTCATGTTACAGACCACAGCTGTGCGTATTTTAATTTGTCTTTGGATATAGACAGCCATCCGCATAGAGTGATTTCTCAAAGGAGAATTATAAATCAAATTGCAGTTGAGAAATTCTCTGAATTAATTGAACATAGTTGTTGTGACAGTTGCAATGACGTGGATTCTTTTGCCCAGTCTTTTAATAACCATTGCCTGTCTATCTTAAATGAGGTTGCTCCTGTCAAGCACAAAATATCTCGTCCTAATAAACCCTGCCCCTGGATGAATGAGAACATTATGACTTTTAGGAGAACATGTCATCAGGTAGAGTGTCTGTGGAAATCTGCAAAGCTTGAGGTGCACAGATTACATTTAAGAGAGTTGATCTCATCACTGAATGAAATGATTAAACAGGCCAGACTGGAATATTTTTCTAATCTTGTGAATTTGAACAAGAAAAATCCAAAAATCTTGTTTTATACCATCCACAACATTGTATCACCTTCAGCTCCTCTGGTGCCCATACACACAACAGAAGACTGTAACAAATTTTTAAACTTTTTTGTGAAAAAGGTTGATGATATCAGGGCAAGTGTGAAACCATCTCTGGATAGTACCCCCAGTGTTGGTTCTCCGTTGTGCTCTTGGTCTTCATTTATGCCTGTGAATTTGGAGGATGTTAGTGCTTTACTAAAAAAGATGAAACCCTCTTCTTGCCCACTTGATGTTGTGCCCACCTCACTGTTTTTAAAGGTGTCTGATGTGATCGGTCCACATATTGTCAGATTGATAAATATTTCTCTGTCAACTGGGTCAGTACCAAGGTCTCTTAAACAGGCAGCTTTAAGTCCTATTCTGAAGAAGCCAAATTTGGATCCATCGGAGCCAGGCAATTACAGGCCAACATCAAAATTGCCTTTTCTAGCTAAGATTGTGGAGAAAGTAGTTGCAGGGCAGCTGACCACTTTTCTGAATAGTCAATGTATTCTTGATAACTTTCAGTCTGGGTTCCTCAGGATGCATTCCACTGAGACTGCCCTGCTAATGATATATTGATGGCTGCAGACTCTGGTCAGTACAGTGTATTGGTTTTATTAGATCTGTCCTCAGCTTTTGACACAGTTGACCACAAAATACTGTTATGTTGACTGCAAAATGAGATGGGAATTTATGGGACTGTGTCATGGTTTTCTTCTTACCTGACCAACAGAACTTTTGCCATGTTTGTGAATAATATAATGTCTGAAGTCACTCCCCTGTTACACGGTGTCCCACAGGGCTCAGTCTTAGGCCCAATTCTGTTCCTTTTGTACATCAGCCCTCGGTAAAATTATAAGCACCTTCAAAAATGTGTCTTACCATTTGTCTGCTGATGACATCCAATTGTACTGCTCCTTCAATGATTCAGAGTTACATAAGTTAGCTGAGCTATTAAATTGTGTCTCATCTATTAAGGACTGGCTTGCTCACAACTGTCTTCAATTAAATTATAGGAAAACTGAAACTCTGATCGTTGCTCCTGAAAAGAAAGTTCCTTTAATCAAACAACACATCGGTTCTCTGGGCTCCTCTTCCCAGCCTCGCCTCAGAAACCTTGGTGTTCTATTTGACCAGTCAATGTCCCTGGACAGCCATTCTAGACAGTTGGTTGAAAACTGCTTCTTCCATCTGAGATCTATCTCCAAACTGAGGGCAATGTTATCTAAATCTGATCTGGAATTGATTATTCAGGCTTTTATTTCTTCTCGTTTAGATTATTGTAATTCTCTTTTTACTTGTTTTAACAAATCTGCAGTCACTCGTCTCCAGTTGGTCCAGAACGCTGCAGCGAGGCTTTTAACAGGAACCAACAGAAGGGCACACATTACTCCGGTTTTATCCTCTTTACACTGGTTACCTGTTAAATTTAGAATTGATTTTAAAATATTAGTCTTGACTTTTAGAGCTTTTAATGGACAGGCCCCTGAATATATCTCGGAAATGCTGGTTCCTTACACCTCTGGCCGCTCCCTCCGGTCTTCGGGCCAAAACCTTTTGAAGGTCCCTAAGACCCGGTTTAAAACTCAAGGAACCTGTCCTTTCAAGCAGTAGCCCCTAAACTGTGGAATGCCTTGTCTCTTCGTGTGGCTGACTCTGTTGACTCCTTTAAAAAGCAGCTGAAGACACTGTTATTCAGACAAGCTTTTAGTTAATTTACTACTCTTTGTCTTATTTTATTCTGTTGAACATTTATTGTTGTTGTTTTATCTATTTTTATCTATTTCTATTTGCACTCTGTAAAGCACTTTGTGATTTTATCTGTGAAAGGTGCTATATAAATAAAGTTTACTTACTTACTTACTTTAGAACCCAGTATTGGACCCTCTTCTTATCCATTTATATTCGTGGGGGCCCATGTGCCTCAAATTTCTATCGACAGGCCTCTTTACATTTATACTAATTACATATACATATACACTCACCTGAAGGATTATTAGGAACACCATACTAATACCATACTAATTTGACCCCCTTTCGCCTTCAGAACTGCCTTAATTCTACGTGGCATTGATTCAACAAGGTGCTGATTCATTCTTTAGAAATGTTGGCCCATATTGATAGGAGCATCTTGCAGTTGATGGAGATTTGTGGGATGCACATCCAGGGCACGAAGCTCCCGTTCCACCACATCCCAAAGATGCTCTATCGGGTTAAGATCTGGTGACTGTGGGGCCATTGTAGTACAGTGAACTCATTGTCATGTTCAAGAAACCAATTTGAAATGATTGGAGCTTTATGACATGGTGGATTATCCTGCTGGAAGTAGCCATCAGAGGATGGGTACATGGTGGTCATGAAGGGATGGACATGGTCAGAAACAATGTTCAGGTAGCCCGTGGCATTTAAACGATGCCCAATTGGCACTAAGGGACATAAAGTGTGCCAAGAAAACATCCCCCACACCATTACACCACCACCACCGGCCTGCACAGTGGTAACAAGGCTTGATGGATCCATGTTCTCATTCTGTTTACGCCAAATTCTGACTCTACCATTTGAATGTCTCAACCGAAATCGAGACTCATCAGACCAGGCAACATTTTTACAGTCTTCAACTGTCCAATTTTGGTGAGCTCGTGCAAATTGTAGCCTCTAGAAATGGTTGTGCGTGAAAATCCCAGTAACTGAGCAGATTGTGAAATACTCAGACCGGCCCGTCTGGCACCAACAACCATGCCACACTCAAAATGGCTTAAATCACCTTTCTTTCCCATTCTGACATTCAGTTTGGAGTTCAGGAGATTGTCTTGACCAGGACCACACCCCTAAATACATTGAAGCAACTGCCATGTGATTGGTTGATTAGATAATTGCATTAAGGAGAAATTGAACAGGTGTTCCTAATAATCCTTTAGGTGAGTGTACATATTTCTAATTTCACCTTCAGAGGAGCTGTTACAAAACATCGCCTCATATGACTGTAGATGCTACTTCTTAAAAGACAGATTTGAAGTCGGATGCCCTTCCTGAATGGCGTATGACTAAATCCAATTATAAGTTGCTATTACTAGTTGCTAAACATTTCCTTAAAATTTTTGTGTCCTTAAATGCTACATAAACACCTCAAATTTACCAAAGTTCCTATTTGACACTAGTAATATTATTCTATTAATTATAGAAATATTACATTCAGCTGCTCCTCAGAAGTTGCAAAGAAAGTGCACGGTTTTTCTGCCATTGTTATCATCATAAATATTACTGTAGGGACCAATATGGGTTAAATGTTGTACCTTTGCAGGGACAGTGCAACAGTACAAGCTTGTGCAAGATTCAGACCAGCAACCTTTCAGTTCTTAGGCATAGACTCACCGCACCACCGCTAGTGCCTTCAGCTGCCACCCTCTGTTTTCCTTCAAAAGCGAAAAAGTTTGGGAAAGCAAATCTTCCAAAACTGCATCAGCGATCATCTCAAATCCTGAATCTATATTTGTTAGACAGGACAAATCAGATGGCATTGTGGGCTGTGTGTCTTCAGCAAAGCCTCTGTCTAGACTCGTAATTTCTTCAACTCCGAAACTCGCTCTGAAATAAGAAAAACAGAGAGAAGAAACTCCGTATTGCTCCCTTCTGATGCTTTATTACCGTGTTGTTTTTGCCTTTTCATGCTGAGTACAGAGCGGAGACGGCTTTGAAAGGCTTGGAGAGCTTCTGTCACGGAGGTCATGGTCGCTGGATGCCCAACAGCCAAATTAAATTATAGCTCCGAGCAGCAATATGACAAAAGAGCTGTAGGCAGAACAATACAGTTTTTATATGAGCTGCAATTACTCCCAGACTGCGGGGCTCGTCCTGATGTGCTCGCTTAGAGGGGACTCTTTTGAGATTAAAGATGAAATATTTAGCACCCTGCGTTTTGGGTACAGAGATTTTAGGTTGAATACAGATTGGGGAAAATGGTGGAGAAGGAGTTTATTAGATTTACTTTACGAGATGATTTTAACTATTGGAAATATTAGCTTTTAGCCATGTTACAGTTTAATCTTTCTTTTTGTATTTGTTTTCAAAATCCCCGATAAACGCCCCCTGCTCCTTATTTACTTCGCTCTCCAATTAGATTTTCTGAATTGATGATACTTGTTCGATTTGACAGAGTTGTGTACCCATTTTGGCACAAACAAAAATAATAATAATAATAAAAATCCGTTGTAGCTATCCATAAGAAGGGCTGACCATGTGCTGCAGTTTTGGCTAAGTGCTGATGAGTTTAATGCCATACTGTGGAACATTCAAGGCAACAACATATCTACAGACAAACAGGTGACAGATCTTGTATTACAGTGTTCCCTCGTTTATCGCAGGGCTTACGTTCTAAAAGTAACCCGCAATAAGTGAAATCCACAAAGTATCAGCTTTATTTTTTACATTCTATATGTTTTGCAGCTGTAAAACCCCTCACCACACACTTTATACACTTTTCTCAGAACACAATGCACGTTCAAACACCGAGAAAAAATTGCTCAAAAAAAATCTGCGAAACAACGAAACCAGGAAAGGTGAACCGCGACATAGAGAGGGACAACTGTACTTTGCATTTAACTCATAGACTGTATAAAGAAATGGACTAAGTGAGTGTCAAATGAAGCTCGTCGAGGCTCGTGGTTATAGCGTTGAATTTGGAGCCGAGTTCTATATTTGGAATTCCGAGCGCGAGTATCAAAGCGACCAAAGAGCCACTTTGGAGTGAGGCTGTTACTGTCAATCAGCGACCTTGGGCAAAGAAGGTGCCTGGTTTGTCTGTTATTAATGTTCAACTGTGATGTGAAAACCCCAGGATCATGTAGAACGGGTTAATACAAAAATGTAAGACCAAAATGATGAGTCTGACAGCAGCAGTCATGGAGAGAGGGATGACAGTTTCACAATACAACGTGAACTAGAGCCAGAATCGATGGAGCCGGAAGTGCGTCCATGCTCATTTCCTATTCGGAGCGGCTTACAGGTTAGCTCTGTCCATTTATATATACAGTCTATGATTGAACCTGTGGTAGTCCCGGGGTGTATGCCCATGCTGAACCGCAAATATGGTGTTTTGTCTTTATCCCGCTTTGCCAAATCCCTATACTACATCCCAGTTTGACAGGATTACATTTGTCATACTCAAAGATTACCTGTGACGGGATGAGAAAAAACATCCACGGCTGACCTATATGCTGTACTCAGTTACATAAAAGGAAGGTATAGCCAGTGGTGGATGAAGTACTCAATGGTGTTACTTAAGTAAAAGTACATATACTAGAGCAAAAAAAAAAAAAAAATAAATAAAAATCTACTGTAAGAAGTAAAAGTATTAAAGTACATAATAAAAATGTACTTAAAGAGTAAAAAGTGAAAGTATTTTGTGCAGATTTTTAGGTTTTATGAGACTTCAAATGTAGTGATTTTGATACAGATGTGTGTTGAACAGAAACAATTCTACTTGTTTTATTTATAATTATGAATATGTAAAAATAATAATAATAATAAGAATACCGTTTCAGCAGGTTTCTAACTAAACTACTTTTCAGGTCAGTTAAAAAATGGAGTGGAGTAGAAAGTACAGCTACTGCTCTCAAATGTAGTGAAGTAAAAGTAAAAAGTATCAATTTTAAAATAAGTAAAGTACAGATACCTACAAGCTGTACTTAAGTAAAGTACTTTATTACTTAACTCGCCTAAGCTTGTGGTGCACTTGACTTGTTAATGGTTTATTTATTATAATGTAACACAGAAAACACTCATGCTCTTTTTATGTATCTTTGAAGTAATATTAACTGCATGTTGAATCAAATCAGTATAACATAAAGATATAACACTATTTCCCCAGATCCAAAGTGGTACTGTGTGCACTGTTGCAATAGCACTTTGAATATTGTGTTTTGAATTATCTTTTTCAATGATTAAAAGTCCTTAAAATGTCACCTATAACCAGGAAGCTCAAACCCATGTATACCATAAACTTAACTAAATCATTTGAAAATAGTGGATGGTGTTAAAAACATAAAGTAACATTATTAAACACTTGAACGCTTGTAATATAATAATATAGTGTATTCTCAGTGTCGGGAAGTAACACATGTACCAAAAATATTTATATTCTGAATACTGATTTTGAGTAACTGTATTTTGTTACTCTTTCATTTGGTAGTATTCAGAGTACAGTTACTTTAAAAAAACAAAACAAAGTAATATGTGATGGTACTCCACAGTACTGCACAGTATTAGTGAGGAAAAAGAACACTCTTGGCTCTTGCCGTGTGTACATGTGTGCTTTTTCATCTCTAATTAGACATAAATGAAAGTATAACAAACAGTGTGACAAAAATAAAGCTGTTTATAACTATAAATCATGTTTTTACACTATAATATAATGCAACTCGGTGTAAAAGTATTCAGAGTATTCACAATACAGTACTCTGATTGGACCATTTAATGCAATACGTTACAAAATACATTTTAATTCAGGTGCTGAGTATTCTGTAACTAAATACATGTTCAAAGTGTTCTTCCCATCACTACTTATTGTACTAAAGATAATGGTGATTCTAATTCTACTATTAAGATATTTAATTCATTAAATCTTGTTGTAGCTGCATGTACTTCTCCCTGGCTGTCACAGAGCCTTATGTCTGGTAGTTTCTGATCTGACATAAAGACCGTGTGCCCTCCTGACCTGATGTAATAGTGAATGTAAAGCGTGCTCTTTATCACAGCGTCGTCCTCGTCTAAGGTCTTCTCCGTTTACCTTGACTCTGTTCAACAACCTGCACTCGCGTTATTAAACCCACACACATTACTGTCACCGCACTGGCCTCTGCTGCTCAGCTCTGATTGGCTCTCACATCTCTATCAATCAGAAACAAGTAACTTGGTACTTTTCATGGATCTATTCAAATAACTGGATAGAGTATTGCTGCTTAGAGCTGTTTGGAGTTGGATTAGTGGCCACTCATTGGTGCTACAACAAAAAAAACCTCCTGCCCAGAAAGGAGTTTTCTCATAGAGCACAATGTAAACACAAACTGCTCCTGTTCGACTGACAGGGACAGACAGGGACAGACAGGGACTGACAGGGACAGACAGGGACTGATAGGGACTGACAGGGACAGACAGGGACAGACAGGGCACCTACAACCTTCACAAAGGTCAAATTTTGTGGTGATTTTTACCTATTTTTAGATCATAAACTTTTTCTCAGCTCAAAATCCATCTGTTGTCTTAATAAACACTTTTTAACCATTAGCTTCGGCTGTGCTCTATGTCGGCTGTAGCTAAACTCAAGTGCTGATTGGTTAGAGCGGTCACATGGTACGACATAAACGAGCATGTCAGCAAAAGAGCCACAGGTTAACAACATGGCTCAGAGGCTCCTGGAAGCACAAACATTATAATTTGTTATTTATGGGCAGCCATGTTTAGACCCAGAGCTTGATACTTCGACACAAGTAAAGCATTTCAATAATATAAATAATTTAAGATCATGTAAATACTTATAAGTAGTAATTGTTTCATTCATTTTGGGACTATGTTAATTTCCTTTTACAGTTAGAGCATTAAAGGAGGTGAGCTTTTTTAGTAGAAAATGAATACCTTAAATACAGAAGTGGTAGTACTTGCAGTATAAGTACATTAGTAGGCCTGTCACGATAACACATTTTGAAGTATGATATATTGCTGAAGAAAATATAGACAATAAATGATAATACTGAAACAAATTTATGCCACTGACACAATAACCCTGACGTAGTAGTAGTAGTACAACTGTTCCCAAACTACTCCAAATGTGTAAAATCGTCAAAACTGCAGTAAATAAACAGCATAATCAAACTGTTTAGTAGTTAGTTTGAGTTATATAAGTTATTTGCTCAGCCTCTACAGCTCAAATCTCATTGTAGTACAGAAAAACGCTGGTTATTGTTCTGTCTGCCACAAACTGAACAATAAGTCGATGCAGTAGCCGTCGTCAAAGCAGTAAAAGGAGTAGCAGTAGCATTAGCGCTAGTAGTAGTTATGGCAGTATTCACATTTGTAGTAGCAGAAGTTCTAGATGTACATTCGTAATATAGTAAAAGCTCTGTTGAATTATTTATTACCTCACTCTTCATAAAACATTAATTGCTCTGCCTTCTGATCCGGCAACAAGTTATTTTGCCCTTGTACTTGTCGTATTGGTGCATATTCCACAGAGGACAGAGAGTCATTTGAATGTGTGAGTATTTATGAGCGCTGTAAAAGTCCTCGACCTGCTCCGCTCAATGCTGTCTCTCCTTCTCGTGCATGAAATTAACTACGGTCAGTGAAGGGGTCTCCGTGACAGGCGGCGGGCTAATACGCGACTTGCCTTGGATTAACGTCCTGTGTTTTAGTCCACGTATCCTTGAGCCGCAGATCGCCGTCACTGTGTTATTTTTCACTTTCATGTGCGATTTGAAGACAGTTAGTCAATGCCTGTGGTAAGCTTTGTCTATTATGTGTAAAGGGGCACTATGTAACTTTTACGCTGTGGTGTCTGGCTTTGTCTGGAATGTTCCACAGTATAGCATTAAACCATTGCCCGTGTAAAGAAGTGGACTAAGTGAGTGAGACGTTATCGATAGTGTTCAGCTCCAGTCAAATGAAGCTCATCGAGGCTAACTGTTACAGCGGCGAATTTGCAGCCAAGTTAGATATTAGGAATTCCGACCTCGTGTATCATAGCAACCAAAGAGCCAATCCAGAGCAAGGCTGATGAAGGTAACGCCGCTTCTTGTCTGCACTGCTGGTTTGGGAACGAGTGTTGCTAAGTGCCTGTTCCCTGCTAAATCAGCGGTGCAATTGCGAGGCAACACTGTCAATCAGACCTGTTGCTAACGCTAACAGGAGTGACCTCGGGGAAAGAAGGTGCCTGGTTTGTCTGTTATTAATGTTTATATCTTGATTTACGAACACAATAGCGAAATAAAGACAACAGGATCGTGTAGAGCGGGTTAATACGAACATTTTAAGACCAAAATGACGAGTCTGACAGCAGCAGTTAGAGAGAGAGGGACGACAGTTTTTGCAATGAAAAGTGAATTGAAGCCAGAGTCAATGTAGCTGGAAGCACGTTCATGATCACTTCTTATTTGGAAAGCGGCGGCTAGCAAGTTAGCTATGTCCATTTATATATACAGTCTATGCATTAAACTGTCTATCAAGTATGGATTTTCATGCAGTTCTTTTGTGAGTGGGGTTGCCTCTCCAAAGATCTGGCCTGTAACTTGGCCCACTACTGTCATCTGATGTTAAATGCCATAGTGTGGAACTTTCCTGGCAAAGCATTAGATTTTTTTTTGTCTTTTTTTTTTTAGGATTGAACAAGTCCACTGCACTGTATGGCCCATTAAAAGTATTTTAGGTGGACTGTGATGGTAGCTCAGTTAGTAGAGCATTTGCCCACTGATCAGAAGGTTGGCAGTTTGAATCAAATACATCAAGAACATAAATACTTACATGTTTGAAAAGGAGTGGGGTAAATTATAAACCAAGTCTGAATTCACTGTAACTTTCTCAAGTCTTGGTGATATAAAGTAAGTTTGAGTTTTAATGTAACCTTTTGAAAATGCCAAGTGTTTTATTAATGTAATTATATGTTGCTCCTGTACATATTGAAACGTAATATTCAGGGAAGCTAAGTATAAACCAGAGGTGGGCTGGTAAGTCAACGTCTGCTCTATACCTGAGATTATACGCCGCATACTTCATCTGTTTGAATATGTTTGGAAATCCACCAGTCTGACGTGAGTACTGTGAACGTTATTATTACTCACATTACCTTCTCATTACTGTTAATTTTGTTTTATTTATCAACCACTTTATGACTATGTTTATACAAAATTTGTTTGTTTGGTTGAGTGTTTGTCCGCTGATCACAAGGTTGTCGGTTTGAATCCCGCTCTCGACATGAACATTGTTGGTTGAACGGTCAGATGCATTGACACACAGGTTGGTGGTGCGTTTCCAGCTCCGACGAATTAATACTGTCATTGTGTCCTTGGGCAAGACACTTAACCCAACTCACCCCCAGTGTCTGTTTACACTGGTGCATGAATGTGTGTGTGAATGTGTGTGTGAATGTGTGTGGGGGTGTGTGTGTGAATGTGTGGTTCCTTGTATGCACAGTACTTTGAGTGCCGTGAAGGTGATATGGTATGGGATGCTTTTTTTTTTTTTGTACAGGGACAGTGCACAACAAAACATCAACCAGGACAAGTCATAGGAGAGATGCTATTGCAGGTTAGTGGAAATACTGAAAATATGAATTTGATATATATATATAGATAAATTGAACACAAATAAATATATATTACCGAGGGTCACATTGTTCAAATACTATTCTAAAAATATCATACAGCCAAACACATGAGCACATGCACTTACCCACTCTCCATCAAGGCACACACACATACACACACACCCCCACACAAGCATATACACATGCACACATACACAGGCGCATGCACACACACAAACGTACACACGCATGCACACATACACACAAGTATATACACATGCACACATACACAGGCGCATGCACACACACAAACGTACACACGCATGCACACATACACACAAGTATATACACACGCACCCCTACACACACACATACACACACATGCACACACACACAAGCATACATACACGCACACATACACACACAGACACAGGCGCATGCACACACACTAACGTACACACTCACGCACACATACACATGTACATGTACACACAAGTACGTACACATGCACACACACATACACACAAGCATATACACTTCCACGCACACATACACACAAGCACCCACAAACGGACATACACGCATACATACACACGCGCACGCACATACACGCACACATGTGCACAATCACGCACACATACGCACACACATGCTCACACACATTCTATATTTGACTGATCATTCAAATCACATTCAGCCCTAATGTGTGCAGACTTCAGCCCTTTCTCTGTCAGATGTGCAAACATTTGAAAAGCTGCAGGTGAGAATCTGTGTTGGCAGATTATTCTAATGACGGGGACATAGGAAATAGCTGATTTGGTGAGTGCGGTCTTACATTTGGGGACACTGCACTCTCTGGAGGACGAGCGTGTCACTCTAGATGTTCTTTTTTTTTTTTTTCTGAGCTCAGTGAGACAGTGAGAGGAGCAGAACCAGGAAGGTTTTGAAAAGCAAGCAAATATTAGCATATACCATTTGATATTAAAAATGTAATAAATTGCACCATACCAAGCGGTCGACTGTAGTGTAGAGCTATGCAAATAATCAAAATATAATCATAATTCAGCAGTGATGACACATCACCCAGCCCTACTGTTACCTGTCCACGCTTTGAACCACACACTTTGATTTCTGATTGCAGAGGGCGTGATTGACAGGCGGATTAACTATAGACTGCATATAAATTGACATAGCTAACACGCTAGCCGCCACGTTCCAAATAGGAAGTGATTATAGGCGCGCTTCTAGATTCATCGACCCTGGCTCCAATTCATTTTTATAGTAACAACTGGGGGGACCAAAGATTCAGACTCGGGGTAAGACGTTAGAACAAAGTTTATTTACAGACACGGAAATGTAAATGAAGGACAGAGCAGACAGTTGAGAGCGGTGTCGTATGCTGTAGTCTTCGAGCAGGTCGTGGGTAGCTGGGTTAGAGGCTGGGGTGTTTGTACCGGCCAGAGGCTGAGGTGCAGAATTATTCCAAGGCGCGGGATCACGTGGGATACACGGACGATCTGGCGCTGAGTGTCAGATCCTCAGTCCCTTTGTGCTCCACAGGTGCAGTTTGATTGTGCAGTGGGAGGAACCAGAATCTCCACCCAGCTCCAGACTCAGACACAGAAATGAGTGGGAAGGACAGCACAAAAATACAGAGCAGACTGGAATCTTGACAATTTTACATCGAAAAAACAAAACTGTTGCCCCTCTCTCTGTAACTGCTGCTGTCAGTCCAGTGCTCGTCTGACCATAAAATGTTCATATTAACCCGCTCTTTGTGACCCCTCCCAAACCAGCATTGTGGGTGAGAAGGGGCATTACCTTCAAAGGTCTCTCTCTGGATTGACTCTTTGGTTGCTATGATACTTGTGGTCGGAATTCCCGATATGGAACTCACCTCCAAATTCGTCGCTATAACTGCTCTAGCCTCAATGAGCTTCATTTGACTTGAGCTGAACGCTGAGGGTGACGTCCACTTCTTTATACAGTCTATGGGATTAACCAATCAGAGAGACTCATGGTCCATTCGTGTCAAAAACAAACATGGCTGCTTATACGTAAAAAATAACTGTGCAGATTTTTGCAGAAACAACAAGAGGAGATGTCTTATGCATTTGAGAAACTCGTGATACAAGTTAGGGACTGTCTCATGTTAGGACGGACCATTTTTACCCTCCATTGTAAGAATGTAGAAGGGATGTAGTCTCAAGAAATGTACAGTACTTTTCCCTTTTCTTGTCAGAATTTGCATAGGCATTACTGGATAGAACTTTGATTAAAACCTGCAAATCCAAAACAACAAGCATTCAACAGTTGTAAACAGATTGAGAGCATCTTGTTATTTGTGAATGAAACAGGTGTAAAGTAATTTTATTTGTGCCAGAACTATAGCAACAACCTCTATGATTGATGAATTCCCCTTATGTTGCGAAGGCGCTTTTTGACAGCAAGACATATAGACCGCGCCTCTGTATACTGTGATATTAAACCGCATTTAGGCTATACATGCCCTGTTAGCTGTCAGTCGCTGTCCGCCATCTTTAAAAATGAGAGATTTTCGAAAGCGCTCCTCACCGCGTCCTCTAGAGTGTACTTAGACGTTCCACTCTCCTCTGTAGTAAATGGGATGAACCACCGCTGGGACCAGACACTTGGATCAGAGTCAAAGTTTTATATTTTATTCACACGCGCTCCGATGGCGTTTTAGACTCCGCCAATTCTTTACAGAGCTCCCAGAAGGCCGTTTGTTTCTCGCCACAAGTGGATAAGAGGGCTCAAAACAAGATTAAATTGACTGTTACTTAAAATGAAAGGAATCCATTATGTAGAGAGATAAAACCTGCCATTATTATTAAACTATTACTTCTAAAATACATTATGAGTTGGTGTGTGTTCTGTTATAATCGCTCCGCTGGCAAATGGAACTAGATTTAAAGGCGATGTACCTGATTAAAAACGTGGAAAACAGAAGTAATTTGTTTTTAATGATTTGCAGCGGGCCAATGTTATTTCTCTCTTACCTTTTGAATTCATTACATCTTAATTACTCACTGTGATGAGTCTGATGAAGAGCTTTTCACAACTTTTCCGGGCCAGAACGAAGTACCGACGTAGGAAAGCTAACAGCAACAACTAGTATGCTAACCGTGCACTTCCTCATTATTGGACAGTCAAATGCTTTATAATTTTAATTCAGAGAGTACACAGCAGACTTATTTTAAACTCTATACAACATATCTGTCCTCGGTAAAGACGCATTTTGCTCAAATACATGGAAATAAATTGGTTACCTGTGCTTTAATAACAGTAGCTCAGTTGGTGTTTGTCCACTGATCCGAAAGGTTGGCGGTTCAAATCCCGTTCTTGACATAAAACGTCATCAGTTGAGCGATCAGTTCCACTAAGCCACAGATTATCGGTGCGATTCCAGCTCCCAAACCTGAATGCTTTTGTTGTGTCCTTGGGCAAGACACTTAACATACCTCACCCCCAGTGTCTGTGTACACTGGTCTGTGAATGGGTGAGTTGTTTCTTGGTGTAAAGATGGAAAAGCACTACTGTATTTTCTGGACAATAAGTCACTTTTTTTTTTCTTTTCATAGTTTGGCTGAGGGTGCGACTTATACTCAGATATTATGACTTATATTTGGAGTATAAGTCGCATCTGAGTATATAATTTTATCTGTTATAGTCACACTGACAACGTTTTTTTTTTTCCTTCACTATTATGCATTTTTTTTACTTATACTCGGACTTATACTTATAATTCGGAAAATACGGTCTGTACAAATGTGACCAGTTACCATTTACTACCTACTAATACTGCATTGTACATATGTTGGTACTTCAGTAAATATACACTTTTTCAAATTTGTTTTTTACTTTATCTACAACTAGCATTATTACTTCATGAACTACTACTACTACTAGTTACTGCTTACTACTGCTATTGCCATAATTACAACAGCAACAAAACACGTCACTTCTCATTTAAGGACCTGTCTAATTTCCTCTCTGACACACAAAGTACACCTGCACCTTCACTCTTTGCTATCTCTACATCTGGACTTTACACTGCGATACTTCTATCCATAACAATAGCACTAAAACCCCGCTGGAGTCCTTCAGACGCAGGTTTATTGTGAGCTATGGGAGGCGTGTGGGTGTTCAGACATCACTTATCACAGCTGCACACAGCCATATGCACAATGTCAACTTATTAAGAGCTGGTAATACACATTTTACACAGGCCAGATTGATTCAGGGAAATGGAGGAGGGAAATCTTGTCGTTCAACATCAGGGTGATTCTTCATTCTTCTGATTTAGACCAATGCAAAGAGAGATAACATTTAAAACACTTACATTGTTTTGCAAGTTTTATAGTATTTTGCCTGTTGTGTTCTTAAGTGCTCGGGCTGATAACAAAGGACTTGCCTAAGCCTGTCATGATAACAAATATACCGCTACAGAGAAATACTGTGATAAATGATAATATTGAAACTACTTTATGCCACTGACACAATGACACTCATGCAGATAATCCCAGTAAACCATTTTTACAGTACAAGTAGTAAAGTACTGTACATAAGTAGAATTTTAGTTTTTATTTTACAGTGGGTACTTTTTACTTTTACTTCAGTACATTTGAGAACAGTATCTGTACTTTCTACTCCACTGCATTTTTTAACTGGACTGAAAAGTAAAAAGTACCGTATTTTCCAGATTATAAATTGCACTTTTTTCATAGTTTGGCCGGGGGTGCGACTTATACTCAGATGCGATTTATTTGTGAAATATATGTTTGTTTTTTTTCATTATTATGCATTTTTTGGCTGGTGCGACTTATACTCCAGTGCGACTTATATTCTGGAAAATACAGTTCTTTTCATATGATTTGAGGGATTATTTTTTTTACTATTTTTGTACATTCTGACTAAAGTTTCAAAATAAATTGAGACATTTATTCTTATTGCTATTGTTGACCAGAATCTGTTTAAGTTTTGAATCTACATTTAACACTGTCACACAAATGACGTGTGAAATACTTTTACTTTTTATTCTTGAAGTACATTTTTAAACATGTACTTAAATACTTTTACTTAAATAGATATTTTTACTTGAGCAACTTTTTGCCTTAAGTAACAAAATTGATCACTTTGTCCACCACTGATTAAAAGACATGCAAGAGCTGCAATAAAGAAAGAAAATATCCACTGAAGTCACTTTCTCAATGTTTTACAGCTCAAATGTTACTATATTAGAACAAAAATACTCAAAATGTTCCCATTTTTACAAAGAAACTGTACTCATGATAAATGCTGAACCTCAAAATATATTGTTGAAGGTTTTATATATGGTACATACATGATATAGTACTCTTCATGACAGACCTACACTTCCCATCTTCCATTTCGCATCCACGGGTTTCTTGATGAGTGCTCAAAATGGCTCCTATAAACCGGAACATAACCTCCCATATTTGTAGACTTCACCGTAAAATAATATTGGCCTGAGAATTAAACTGGCACTCTCAATGCTAGGAGGCAAGAGCACTAATCACTTTGCTACCATTGTGGTCACGGAACAATGTACTGTACTGTAGGGAAATTTATCTTGGATGCATTTGACCCATCCGTCACTGCCTCTGGGTCGCCTGTCAGGAGTAGCACTGCACCTAAATAAATTACACAGATTATTTATTTATTTATTTATTTGAAGTGATAATTTCCTTTTGGGGACCACAGCAGCTCAGTTGGTAGAGCATTTCTCCACTGATCCGAAGATTGATAGTCCGATCTTGACATAAACATCGTTGGTTTAGCGCTCAGATTCATTGGTCCACAGGTCAGAAGGTAAATTCCCGCTCCCACAAATAGATCCTGCTGTTGTGTCCTTGGGCAAGACACTTAACCCTGCTTGCCCCCAGTGTTTGTGTCTTGATGTAAAGTGCTTTGATTGCCTTGAAGGTGGAAAAACGCTGTATCAAATGTGACCGTTTGCCATTTACCATAGTTTGTTTAAAATAATTTATTTTAACACTATTCTACAGGTGAAGCCAGAAGGAATGACTGACATTTGTATTGAATTAAAGGTGCACATGTAACTTTTCCAGTGGATGGTCCTCTACCTCCTTGTGTCTGCGGGGATGCTATTGTTTCAGCCTACAATGTTCCTCAGTATGGTATTAAACCCATATATCTCCATGGGGACAAGCAGGTGACACCACCAGACCAAGATAAAAGTCAAAGTGCACAGTAAGACTACGTGTTTGTTCTAGGTACATTTTCACTATAAAAACACCCATATTAGAGCTCCTGCAGTTGTCATCACGATATCCCAGCATGCACCTCCACACCCCATACTAGCAGTGGGCGTAGCACAGAATTCCCATAGAAACTAAGAGAGCATCAACCGTAATGATTAAACTTTATGGGAGTTTCAGAGATTGTGGACTATTGTAGCGCACCGGGATTTTCACATTATCAAGAGTAGAAGAAGAAAACCCGAGCCTTTTACCGGGTTTTCAAAGCTCCAGATTGACGGTAGAGGTGGATTTCTGCAGCCAGGGCCGGCCCAGTGTGTAAGCAGACTAAGCAGCTGTTTAGGGGCCCAAGGGCAGCAGAGGGCCCCCAAGAGCCCATACATTTATATTGAAAATAATATATCAGCTGCTTAAATATCCCTCTCAAACAATTACATTTGTTTTACATCTCTCGTAAGAAATATCTACTGCTGCTACATTTGTTTTTGCGTCACAGTATGCCAATGCCATACTGTGAAATATTACAGGCAAACCAATAACAACTCCATGGAAACGCACACAAAACCAGAAAAAGTTACATAGTGTATCTCAAGTGGGATCATACAGTACATTCCAATTTGTATCCATAGCCTCCGATTACACAATGGCATTAGGCTCCAGATAACACTTACCCAGGAGTCGTCCATTCCCTGTAAAAACATTGGGTAGTTCCATTTTAATTGTATTTTTAGAGATGGGTTTCAGTGCCACTAGCTGGCCACCTCCAGCTCTACCCAGACTCATCCTGCTAGACAATATGTTGGAATTGCCTTCAGTGCCTTTTAAGCCACAGGGACTTTTTTCATTTTGTCTGCTCACTTCGTTCGGTGGAGTGGGTGAATTGAAAAGTCAGTGCTCAATAATGGAATAAATGGCTTTACGGGGCTGGAGCTGGAAAGGCTAGACTCAAGGCAGGTAGTGGTTAACAGCAGAGGCACCTATCAAACCCAATACACTCACATTTGGATATGCCGGGTTCAAATGTACACAGCAAATCGTGCAATTACTTACAATTTTGGCATTGGGTAGAAGTAATAATAGTGCAGTATTCTTACATAACACTTTCAGACTCAAAGTTGCCCTTGGCTACACTCAGTCATTCACAAATCATTTATATACAAGCTAAGTGGGTAAAGTGTTTTGCTCAGTGACATAATGACCGTGTGTGGAGCTGGAATTGTAGCCCAATACTTCCGTTATTATTGGCGAATGCTCTGACCCACTGCCACCCATAAAGTAACACCCAGTACTTGATATCTTAAAGCAAAGCATTATGTCTTTTGAATGGCGGAAATGGTCCTTAACGTATAACACGAAGCTGAAATCCAAACAGATACAAGCAACTGGATATTTTCTTAAACATTTTTTGTCCTTTTACCCATTAGCTTATTGGTTCTCCCTTTGCTCTTATATGTGAACAGAAGACTATAGTACAAAGAGCCCATAGGGACACTCTATTATATGAGGAAATACCTGTGATGTGCAGTGATAGTTTAATACTGCAGTGACATCATGATTGGACACCTTTGGATCATGTAATATCGTTGAAGGCCCCAGACACCTGTATTGTGGAAGATCATAACATTATTCCAGTTTTATATGACTTCCTGGGTATTCGGTTGGCTATAGTACTGTTTCTATGTCTGTCATTTTGTCAGTAATCTCATATACATATAAATTAACTAGCTGTGCACACATTTATACCGTACGGGTGGCTAAAATAGATATTCATACATTTATATTTAAAGGTGCATCACATAGTTTTGCTGGTGATAGGTCTTTCAGCTGCTTGTCGCCATGGAGATGTTGTTGCTCATGCCTGAATATTCATATCGTGGCGTTCACACCGAAGTTTTTCTGGTTGCTTATTTTCTTGACACATGAGCTACTGTAGGCCGTAACCCACGCCAAAACAAGAGCAAAACAACAGTGGTCTCAACTAACTCGAGCCAGTCTCTAAAACAGACCAGGAACTGACCAACAGAATCTACACATCAATTTGTCAGCATAGCAACCAAGCATCAAAAGCATTAACAACAGCACATAAACAGTTACATGAGCCACAAAAGCTAAACAGACTCTGCGCTAAACGGCTTATTTTTACCAGTAACAAGTAATTTACTGCAACTAATGAGACTTTCCTCTGCTGTCACGTTGTTATAGTTACTATCAGTGTAACGCAACTCGTTATTTTCCTCAGTCTCAGATCAAACTCTGCTCTCTCGTTTCATTTAGAGAAGCTGTAAAGTTTTTCCTTTGTTTTGGGAAGTAAACACGACTGAAACCGGGGATTAGAGGCAGTGATTGGCTGAAACAGAGACTGTAAATGTGACCAATCAGAAGCAGCGCTAGGCAAGACGTAAAGACTTTCCTGGTATTTCATTGGTTTAGCGCTGGCACACTGTCGAATACTCTGTTTTTAACACACATGAGGAGGATGGGAGCACAAAAAACGACTACAGCGGGAGTGACACACGCGGCTGGAGTTTACAGATCACTAAAACGACGTCAGCGATGTGATAGTGGACACAGCCCTCTGCTCCTGCTGCTTATCTTAAGTGCAGCTGATCTAATATCTGTTTGGCGGTTCACCTCTGGTTTGACTCGTGTATCAGCGCTGTCATGTGGCGTGCACATGTTTGTCATGTTCTTATATCTGTGCCTTTGGTAAATATTGTTTGGTCACAGTCTGTTGTTTAAAGGAGACAGCTGTTTGCCCTGGTTGTTGTGATGTTACGGTTGTGAGTCCGTGTTGGTGAGTTTGAGCTCTGTGGAGGGTAATAGCTTATAACACTGGCTCTGCGTGCATTTGGTCATTTGTAGGACAAATAAGGCTGAATTTAACTTGTTTTTACTTGTGCACAAAAAAAACAGCAGTGGGAATATTTTTGATGATTTTTTTTTTGTAATTAAATAGTTATCTGGTATTTCATTACTTTCATCATACAGTAACACAGTTAACACAGTTACTTTGGGGGGGAAAGTAAATATAACTGCATTTTTTTTTCATAGTTTGGCCGGGGGTGTGACTTATACTCAGATACAATTTATATGTGAAACATTTGGGTTTTTTTTTCTTCATTATTATGCATTTTTTAGCTGGTGTGACTTATACTCAGTGGGACTTATACTCAAGTGCGACTTATACTACAGTGCGACTTATACTCCGGTGAGACTTATACTCCAGTGCGACTTATACTCCGGTGTGGCTTATACTACTACTACTTATAAATACTTTTTGAAGGCTCTTGTCCAACACTGGCTCTTATTGCTCAACAATATCTTAAAATCATGTATTGTATTTATACTGTGAGCAGGATCACCTCTCCACAGATCTTACTCATACCTTTTTTTTTTTTGTAAACATAGATGAGTTTAATGCCATACTCTACACAAAATAGCATCTTGATGGGGGTTACATTTTCTATACTATAAAAGTTACGCAGCGCACATTTAAATTTGCATTGAAATCCCCAGCCTAATCAGCTTCAATATCCCACAACTTTAAATATAAATTGAGTGCAACGAAAACTTCATAAATTATCAAAGCAATCCGCCTAAAGCCAGACCACCATGAATCTCCCATAACATCTGCTAATGTTATGTCACGCACTGACTTTTGTTTATTGACCCCATATTAGTCCGACATTCAAAATCATTTAGTGGCACCCCCCTCCTGGGCATCGGCTCATTCTCAACACTGTTTAGTCATTTTAATTTCATCCACAAACACGCAATCCAACAAGGAAATCAGTCCAAGTTCATTTGGTTAATTTCCCTTTCGTTTATAGAAATAGAAGTAATCACATGGTCTATTGCCTTTATAAAGCATAACATATACGCCATTGGAATTCAAGAGAGCCAAATTGTGAGAAAATGGGGTCTCTATACCAAATTGGTTTTCTAACTATACTATTGCAAAGGGGAACATCTGACGTCAATATGAAAAATGGTTTGTCTGCAGTGAGCCAGCTACAGAGATGGACCAGATGGACCTGCTGGGATGATACTACTGCAGTATTTCAAACCTCTACAGTGGAAGTGATGGCACATTTTAAGCATAGATTCACATTATCGCCATATTAAAACAGCTACTCTTTATCTCCATTGAAAAGACGTTTTGTATGGGCTTTTTGGTGTCTAATTTCTTTCATTCTGCCTGGTACAATTTTGTAAAGGGAGTGTCACTGCTGCTAAAACAACAAAAGCATGTATCTAAATGAAAGTCTAATAAAGGAATGTTTTGGTTTGGAAAATGGGGAGAAGTAAAATGTATTGTTTTGTGATGGTGGACAATAACGGGGCCATTAGCACCCATAAAGTAGTACAGCAGGAATTTAAGAAAATAAATGGTTACAAAACAACCATTAGATACAGTCAATTATATTTACATTACACACTGGATAAATGGGACATGGGTTTATTGACTAATCAGATATAATTCAAATATTACATCTTAAAGGTCACGCTTGTGAGCTTTAAGTCATGTTATAATGTTGTTACGTCTTCAAAAACATACCTGGAGTTGTGTTTTGTTTCATTCACACCTGTTTGAGTAATAATTTATTATTAGTGTGTCTACATTTCCAAAGCTCAAAATGCTCTGTTCCACCTTGTGATGTCATGCAGTGGTAGTTTTCAAGGAAACAGATACAGTTTACCTTAAGTTCTGTAGAGATTAGCAATTCCGGGGCTGAAATCATCCAAATGATTCTAGTGAAGCTGTATAGAGTTTAAAAACACAGTGGATCACTTCCTGTGTTACCACATGATGACATCACTAGGTGGAACAGAGTGTTTTCAGTTTGAGAGAAGAACTCAGGCAAAATATGCAGTGTTGGTGTGTTAAACATGTGTGAATGAAACAAAACATCACTCCAAGTCTGTTTGTGATGAGGAACATTATAATCAATAGATCAGAAAATGTGGTAATATGGGCCCTTCAAGACTCAAACTTTAACATATTGACTTAATACGAAATAAACAGTAATGGGTCGAATCCTCCAGCAAAGGTCCTGACCAAGTTTGGCTGAAAATCCGTTGATAAGGGGTAAGTATATGCCTTAACGTAACCTTTAAGGCTCAGTTTAAGGTTCAAAATGTGTCTTTCCCCAGTACAGATACATTGTAAATGGTAAATGATCACATTATTGTTCCACCTTCAAGGCACTCATCATCAACATCAACATCACGAAAACAAATCACCCATTCACACACACATTCATACACCAGTGTGCGCATTCATCTGTGGGAGCTGGAATCGCACCGCCAACCTGTGAGTCAGTGGATCTGAACGCTCTGGCAATGATGTTTATGTCGAGGATTTGAACGGGATTCGAACCACTGGAGCCAATTGTGTTGCATAAGCAGCTATTGAGCTCAAAATTAGTCCGCTGTCATTACATTTAGCATCTAACTGTACATTTTTATTGTCAAAGAATCGGTAAAGCAACTAGCATGCCAACAGTGCTCTTCCTGTCATGAGTGAGTAATTAGAATGCACAGAACTCAAAAGGTAAGTGAGGAATAACTTTGGACCACTATAAAACCAGTTCTTTTAAGGTCATAAATCAGGTACAACTCAGAATTTACAAACTGTATTTTCCGCAGTATAAGTCGCACCGGAGTATAAGTCGCACCCCCGGCCAAACGATGAAAAGGGATGCAACTTATAGTCCGGAAAATATTGTGCATTTTATCTTCTAATGATGTGTTTACATTGTAGCCGAATTCAGGATAAGTTTGGGTTAAAGTGTTGTGCTTATAGGTTATTATGTAGCATTAGCATAAATTAAATGTTAAATCCTGATAATGTTGCTACAAACTCAAGTCTTCAATTTCCTCTTTGACACAAAATGGCCGCACGCACTGAAGAATGATCAAGAAAAATTACGCTCATATTTAACGCTGATACAATCTCCATTCATATAGAGGAAAACGTGCTCCCTTCCACTGTCCATCACACATCTTTTTGTCTGGACATGGCCGTTAGCATAGCTCTAATGACCAGCGCTATATCACCTTTAAAAGTTTTAATCACTTTGAAAGCTTGGGAATTTTTGGCTAACTCGTAGAATCATAAAAGGTTTGGGGAGGCGCGAGTTTTCTATCCCTAGAGACAAGAATCCTCTCAATCGTCTTTAATGTGGCCTATCATTATTCGAATAGGCTAAACCCGGTCGACTGTTTTGATGTCCTCTCCCCTTTGTATTTCTTTGTACTTTCACTTTAGCTCAGACCTCTTTCTATGTGAGACCGGACAGATTTGATTTAAGAAAAACATTTTTGGAGTATGAGTTTTTGCAATCCTTTTAGCCTGCCTGCTAGCATGGTGGCTCTAAGTGCACTCTCCGTCACCACAACAAAGAAGGTGAATTATTTCTGTCAAAACCACTGTGTTGTTCATCAATAGCTGGACTGGCTGGACTTTTTCAACCCAAATCAACTTGTCCTTGAAACTTTGCTCGACCAGTACTGACCCAAAGAGTTAAAACGTACAGAAAGTTATTTTATGAGAAGCTACACTTCAAAGTTTTTAGAGTGGAGGTTAGTAAATGAAAAATGTATAAATGTATAAACTGTAACTTTAATCTAATGTGCGTGGCAACTGTAGTAGTAGTAGTAGCAGTAGTAGTAGCATTAGCAGCTGTAGCAATAGGGGTGGTATTAGTAGTATGTAGTAGTTGCAGTGTTTGCTGTTCTACGCAGGTGATTAAATACACTTTGTTAAAAAAAAGTATCTAATCTTATGCACATGGTAGTGGTAGTAGTATCCGTAGCAGGAGTACCAGCAGTAGTAGTAGTAGCAGTAGTGGCAGTAGTGGCAATAGAGATTGTAGTATGTAGTAATTATTGAAATAGTTGTAGTGTTTGCAGTTGTAGGCTACTACTAGCTCTAGTAGTACCAGAGAAAATACTGAAAAAAACTGCCGTAAGTCATATATGATGTGGGAAATAGTGCAAAGGTGGTAGTAGTAGTAGTAGTAGTAGTAATAGTAGTAGTAGTAGTACCATTAGCAGCTGTAACAATAGATGTGGTATTAGTAGTATATTTATTATTGATGTAGTAGTTGCAGTGTTTGCTGTTGTAGGCTAATACTAGCTAGAGTTGACAGGTTGCTAAATGTAGTAATTGTAGTAGTAATAGTAGTAGTAGTAGTAGTAGTATGAGAAGCAGTAGTAATAGTTTCCTTGCTGGTTGGGGAATCATCATTTTTACTCAAATTATACTTTTAGTTTGAGTAAACAGTTCCCATTACTTGCTGTTGTCTACCTGGCTCTTGCTAGCTCCTATCTCCTCTGTATTTTGGCTCTTTGGCTTCTCCCTCTGTTGCCGTAAACGCTCCATAAATTTGGCCTGGCTGAGGCGGACGGAGCTTGGACCAATCTGGCGGAGGAGCAGGAGCATGTGGGAATTTACGAGATGGAGACGCGGAACGAATAACTCCGTACGTTTTAATATGGTCAGAACGCACGGCTGATTAAAGTCATGTGCAGACGGCTGGAAAGCAGGTATTTTGTCATTCAGTCAAAGAAACAAAACCAGGGTTGAAATAAAAGTCACTACAGATCTGGCAACATCTATCAATTCAAGGATAAAAATGTAATCTACGAGAAAGTCATCTACGTTTTGACTGACATACGTTGCCCTGTATACCTCTGGTTGCTAAGTTTCCATATCCAAAAATATATATGCAGTTTTTAGTTCAAACATTTGACTCATTTGAAATTGCGAAGGATAAACAAAAGTCAGTCTTATGTTCCACTATTCTGCATTTCATCATTCATTTAGAATTTATGGGAGTTATGTACAGTATGTTAACTCAATGTTGTGTGACCATAGAATGTATAAAGAAGTGGACTAAGTGAATATTGGAGCTGAGTAGGAAGGAAGTCCGACAATGACATTCATAACAGCCAATCCACAACGCTGTCGATCAAACCTGTTGCTAACGCTAGCAGGAGCAACCGAGGGGAAAGAAGGCGCTTGGTGAAATAGTGAAATAGAAACACCAAGATCGTGTAGAGCGGGTAAACACGAGCATTTAAGACCAAAATGACGAGTCTGACAGCAGCAGTTACATAGAGGGGACACAGTTTTTTCAATGTAAAATGAATTGAAGCCAGAGTCAGTGCAGCCGGAAGCACGTTCATGATCACTTCTTATTTGGAAAGCGGTGGTTAGCAGGTTAGCTACGTCAATTTATATATACATGAGAGAAATAATCAAAGTAGTACTGATAGTTAAGTTGGTGTTAAAGTTAGTCATGTATTAGACCATGCAGAGTAATGGTATTTTACTAGATTTTTAGTTATTTTTAGAGACCATTTCTACTCCAATATTTTGAAGTAACAGTAGGTCTAGTCAGGTGGTGCTGTCATTGTTTTATTGCGTAACTTACTTAAAATGTTTTAATAGCATCGTCTATGATCCTAGTGCTTTTTTGGCCATTTTAATGAAAACTAGCTAAATGTGCATCTTTCTGTCCAAACGAGTCAAAAAAATGGGTGTTTCCTGGCTCTGGTGTCCTCCGCAATTTCCAGTAGTTGGTGACATCACACAGAACCGCCCTAGTTACAGACAGGTGTTTCTGATTACAAACACCTGGCTGCAGGGGCGGATTTTGACGCACTGTTTTTTATACCCCCAGTCCCCGCCTTTCCTCCTCTCTCACGGTTTTCTTAAGTCCAGGCGCTGTCCAGTTATAAAGCGGACGTTGGTAGAGTTTAGAATTACTGTTATTTTGAACTTTTTTGCATCCCCTCGACACACATTAAAGTGAATTTGTGGTGCCGGAGTAGCTATTCCACATTGACTTCACAGCCTCCTTCTTGCTCACGCACAGATGCTTAAAGACCCCACTCTGGCCACGCTGACTGGCAAATGCTATTCACCAAAGATTACCCCTAAAGCCCCCCTTTTAGTTCAGGTGCTGATCCTGCCAAATAGGGAAAAAGAAATTGAAAAAAAAAAAGGCAGCTTGTTGCAGAGACTAGCTTATAGCGCTGGGAAAGAGAGAGAGCGCTAATGAATGCATGGATGGAGAGAGAACGCAGCGTCTGCAAGTGAGACTTATTTGGAAGACAAGGGCAACATAAAGCGGTCAATGAAGAAGATCGAGTTGAAAAGTCAGGGAAAAAATTGGTGGAGGTGAGAAAGAGGGGAGGGGAGAGAGAAAGAAAGAGAGGCGAGACAGATCAGGCGGGTGCCGAAGTGGAGGGAGCGTGCACACTTCTCCACAGCCTCATCTTTGTGAATGGATCGCAGCACATCCCGCCAGATCCGCGCCGCCATGTGATTGATTAGCTAGAGTCAGCTGACAACCGGGACCGCGGAGGAAAACTAGAAGGGAAGAAAGAAAGAGAGGGATAGCAGAGAGGTGGAAGTAGTGGGGAACAGTGAATCGAATAGCGCGGAGGACACTTGTATTTTAGACTTTTAAAATATTTTTGGGGGGGAGAAGAAAGAGCTCGGACTTTACTTCAAAAATGTCCATGCTGATCGCTACCCAGCACATCGACACCACGACGTCCAAAGTGGTAAGAACGGACGCTAGTAATGTGGAAATGTAGACTGCATACGGAAAGTGTTAGCAAGATTTTTTTGGCTTGTGCAGAGCAATTTTCCCATCTTTGGTTGATTTAATAGTTGCATGCGCTGCCAAAATGCTACTTTACTTTTAATTGAAATCTCCTCTTTCCACTAAAAACCCACTTTACTGGATGAGGTTTAGTTATTCTGAGAAAAAATCCACATGAATTTGCCAAGTTGTGTGGTTGTCAGACATTGTGCAAATCTTATCTTCTGCAGGTGCGGTGAAAGTGTGTGTTCACGTGCACGGCCAGATCGGGTTATAATTTGACTTCTGCACCTTTAAGATCACTCAAATGCAGAGTCCGATGTGAGGAATTCCATGATTTTGCTGTTTTAATAGTCTGATTACTCAACAAATCTGATTGTAATCTGATTTAGAGTGTGCATCATTGTCATTTAGAGCTTTGTATACTTGAACTCGTTTAAACTGGTTGTGAACTGGTTTAGTCCCTGGTTGGTTAGTCCTGGTTAAATCCCGTTTGCTAATGCATGCTAATTTTATCACTTTATTTCAGTACCGGGAACCATTTTATAACAGCTACACATTTAATTAGCCTTATCTGTTTACTATGAGTTATCAGGGTTAGTAAGTACTTAATTAATTGGGTTTAAGAGTTAGTTTTAGAGTATTAATTTAATCGTTTTGATCATGCTTTAGACAATTAAAAGTTCATTTCTGTAAGTCCAACGCATTCACTTGACTCCGATTGCTCGCAGATGACTGATATTACGTTCGTCGCATACCTCGGTCACCGCGATAACTGCGTGTTGTTGTTTTTTTTTTAATCTATTGAATGCAGGAGTCTAAACACACAAACATGTTAAAATCTCACTCCGTCGCTCATTGTAATGTTTTATTCATCGTTTCTCCAGTGTGCGTTTCCGTCCTGGTTTGAACCCGTCATTGGAGGATCCGTTGCGTGTTTTGTCATATCAGCGTTTCCGTGGTAATAGTGACTTTTTTATGTTCTGGCTTTGCTGCTGGTTGAGGATGAAATGTGCCACTGCAACACACTTGTCAGGAAGCTCAGACAAGTGGGACTTATATGGGCGCGGGAATGGGCCGGCTTCCTGAGTTATGGCGATTCAGAATCAACTGTTTGACTGTGGTTAATGGAGTGCTGTAGACCCGTGAAGGTGTGTATTGGTGTAGATTCCCATTCATGATTTTATTGTTTTATGTAACAACTCAAGGACTTTTTTCCTCATTCAAAAGACATGTGTATGATTTGTTTTTTTAAGCCTGTCATGATAATTACTATATCAACTTGTCATTCAATATATGAAAGCTGGAACAATATCTTTTGGGGCTCAGTATTTATTGTGTGCAGTTTCTTTGCAATAGTGGGGAGATTTTAGCCATTTTTTATGTAAAACAACAAGATTTTAGCTGTAGAGGGTTGAATGAATAACTTTTCTGGCTAATTATTGGTTCATTCTGCTATATAATTGTTGCAGCTCAGGCTTTTTAATGATACAGTATTTTTAGAAATTGGTTTACAGGGACTGGGACGTTTCCTGATTTGTGACAGAGGCATAAAATAGTTTCAGTATTATTGTTTATTGGGATATTTTCTGTAGCAATATATCATGCTTCAACATTATTATTATTATTATTATTAATTTTATTTTTTTTTATTTTGGCAGGCCTATATGTTTTGTTTTAAATTGTTAATTACTATGGCAATGGTCTTAATTTCTTAAAATTTGTCCAGGGTCCATGAGTCTAGATTTTGCCTTAATTTGTAATAAACAAAAAATAAAAAAAAAGACTATACACTTTTGTTAAGTTGTGCCTTTTACAGGGTGTTTCTTGCACGTCCACGTTGTGATTATTGTACTATTCACTGTCTGATGTGACGCCCTTTTTGCTTGAAGATTGACTTTATTTTGGTCACATCAACATGTGGCCTAAGATTTTGTCCCTAAAGACCTTTTATAAACGAAGCCAAACTGGGTGATTTGGCTCGTGCATTTTAACAGTGTGAACTAAAGACCATCTGAATAACATTTATAACCAGCTTCTTGGCACTAAACGGCCTCCCTGTTGTGAGATAAAGCCAATAATTTGTGAAATATGAATTTAATGTAGTCTTATAATGGCTCTACGCGCTGGGAGGACAGCCATTAAAAGTACACTATGTAACTTTTCTAGTGCAGAGCAGACCTGTGATTTGGCTTGGTAGTATCACTTGCTTGTCTCCACGGAGATACATTTAAAGGTGCTACGTGTGTGCCTGGTATACAGAATACACTCTTCTTCTGTACTTTACGCAGATCTGAGTCTGGTCACCAGTGAATCTCCCTGTTTTCAAATGGGCGTGACTGACAGGTGGATTAGCCAACCAGGGGCACACATGGTACAGCTCTGTAGGAAAAACTTAAGGAAGAAAATACCACAGGAAGCTGAAAAACATGACACAATTCTGCAGAATGAATGGGCGAAGCACAAAACTCTGTTAAAATGTATTTTATTTGCTCCTTTGTTTCACACGTGTCGCAAAAAAAAAATAATAAAAAAATCTAATCTGACTGGACGATCATATTTGACCGGGCTTGAGACGCAAAGGAGGACACAGGACCAGACTGAGATCTACTTGTATAAAAACTACAGAGAAACATCACTCTGGATTTGCCAGACAAGTTATGTGTAGTTTTAAACCCAAAAAGGCCATGATATTTCTTCTTATTTTACCTTTTTATGAATCTATTTCTGTGTGGAGGAGTTGATACACTTTTACTGTCCACTGTTACTCTCAGCTTAATTACATTTTTGAGCGGTCAAGTCTGGTTTTCAGCAAAATCTTGGCTATGACTACACATAGCATCTTTAATGCCAAACTGTAGCATATTGCAGGCACAACAAGCATCTCCATGGATAGAAGCAGGTGGTGGACTCAGAAAGGTTACATAGGCCCTGTCCCAATGTCCAAGGCAAGACAAAGCAAGTGTATTTGCCTGTCTCACATCTTCAGGAAGACTGATCCAGGTTTTAGCTGCATAAAACTGAAAATTCTGATTCCCCATGTTTAGTCCATGTTTAGTCATGTTTAGAGTGCAAGATGGTTCATATGGCGCTAACATACCCCACATTAGTTCAGATGGCTCATGTAGTGAACTTGAACATCAATGTCAGCCATGGTATTAAACTGCAGTTCAATTCATCACAAAACCACAGCCTAAAGTCCTGTTTGAATCATCAACAAGTGCGATCTGTGTTTACATGTTTACAGTGTTATTGCCTGGACCGTCCATGTATTTGTTTAAAATATTATCCATTTTAATGTTCAGCCATTCCTCACCATTGTATCCAATTAGCGCCCACTGCTAAGTTGCTGATAAGTTCCGGTGAAATGCATTGTGGGGTATGTACTTGCCTGAAGTCCGCACAGCTCCACACTCACAGAGAAAACGATGTGGTGCAGCTTGGATCAGAACATTGTAAGTCTAAATAGGCCAACATACTTTTGCCTGTGGAGGAACAATTATACAATGAATTAAAGTAAGCCTTAGGTGTTTAAAATGCAGGTGTAATTGTTTGTGAAAGGGAGGAGATAACTTGAAGAAAAGCGACAGACCAAACGCAATCTGACATGGGGGAATAGGGCATAAACTTCCAGCTTGTTTAAATGTCTTGTTGGATAAACCTCAGTATGAATGTTGTCAACACCACAGCGGTCAGACCATAACAGGGTTCAAGGAAATGTGGAGAATATGTTTTATGACAAGCCAAGGTTGTGAGAATGTGAGTTATGTGATATGTAATATGTGACGTCAAAGGGACCATAAATAAAGCCAAAGAAGTGTCTCCGTGGTGAACAGTTAAGCAATACATATGAGGATTCTTTGTAATATAATCACTGGATGATCTTGGTTGATCTTGAAAGTTTACTTCTTCCACTGTTTATTTGCTCTTGGTTGAGAATTAACCGTGTAATTGTCCATGTTGTGTTAACTTAACTTGTGTTTCAACCATAGACTGTATAAAGAAGTGGACTAAGCATTCGGCTCCAGTCAAATGAAGCTCGTTGAAGCTAACAGTTATATCGGCCAATTAGGAGCAGAGTTCTACATTTGGAATTCTGACCACGAGTATCATAGCAACCAAAGAGCCAATCTAGAGCGAGGTTGTTGAAGGTAACGCCTCTTCCCGCCCGCACCACTGGTTTAGTAGGGAGCGGTCACTTAGCAACGGTGTCAATCAAACCTGTTGCTAACGCTAGTGGGACTGACCTCGGTGAAAGAAGATGCCTGATTCGTCACAATAGCGAAATAGTTACAGAGAGAGACGTGATGGTTTGGAGTCGACGGAGCCCAAAGCGTGCCCATGCTCACTTCCTGTTTTGAAAGCGGCGGCTAGCGTGTTAGCTATACATATATAGTCTATGGTTTCTCATATTTTAAATCAGTTTGTTTTGTTTTTATTTTTTACAATTCTCATATACTGGAGAACTGCTCTGTGACTGTTTTTAACTATGGTACTTATAGTAAAAATATTTCTTCAGAGTTGTCATAGCACTGCGCTGCAAATGTGATTTTTCTGACAAGCATTGAGATGACAAGTAGATCTGTGATTTATGTTGTAAGAGTAGGATTCTGTTCAAACTATGTTCAAATTTTAAACACGTCCAGAAAAATTGACAAAAAGACTAAAGTATGAAGTGACAAACTAAAGTATCACATTTCAGAAAATGTTTGTACACTTCTAGTTTACAGGTTTAGCTGAATTTATGCAGAATAACAAGAAACGACATATTAAAAAAAATAATAATAATACAGTCTTTGTGATTTGGTATCCATTCAAATTGCAGTTTTCAGTTCGGATTAATCTTGCAGCACTAATACAAGTTGAAATATGTTGATTATTAATTGTTCTATGTATATGTATATGTATATGTATGTGTACGGACATGTGTGTGTATGTGGTGGTTTGTTTAAGCTAACTATGTCTTGAAATTTAATATTCATAATCATTTGAAATCTAACTGATCTAATGAGGCGACAGCAGCTCAGTTGGTTGTTTGTCCACTGATCCAAAGGTTGGTGGTTCAAATCCTGCTCTTGACATAAACATCATTCGTTGAGCGTTCAGATCTATTGACCCACAGGATCCAGCTCCTACAGATGAATGCTGTTGTTGTGTCCTTGGGCAAGACACTTTACTCATCTCACCCCCGGTCTTTGATGTAAATAGCCTTGAGTGCCTTGAAGGTGGAAAAGCGCTATATAAAAATGCGTCCATTTACCATTAGACTTTTTGCGAGCTGTTGTCTAGTTGAACACACATAACTAGGGCTGGGCAATTAATCAAAAGATTGACAGATTGTGATTCAGTCATTTCTAATCATCATGGACGGGGTTTTTCAATGGAGAGCTCCACAGCCAATCCTCAGAAACAGCATGTGGTTTGGATCACACAGATTTTGGAGAGAAAGAAATTTAATTTGTGTTTTGCATGACACAGATTAGAAGTCTGTGCTGTTTATGTTCATGAAATCAAGACTAAGACAATTTTAATTTTGTTTTTGAAAAGACCGAACAAAATCCTGATCACCTTTTTTCCCATGTCGCCCAGCCCTACACATGACCAACTTTTATAAAACATGTCAGAAATGGTAGATGCCACTTGAGTATACTGCATACTTTTCCAATGCAAATACATGTGTGAATAAACCAAAGCAGGAGTATGTGAGCATGTGCTGAGTGCGGCATTTTACCATCATTTTTCTACAGAACTGTATTTTAAACAAGGCTTTTCATTCATTCTGTATAATCCTGCATAATGCTACCTCTCAGACTGACAGGTCCCACCCACTTGTCCCTATATACCCCTATGTAACTTATCAGTATTTCAGCAGCACATCCCAGCCGGTGCATTTGAATAGCCACCATCCCTTTAAAACTATAGTCTTTTTGGATGTCGCAGATTTAAAACAGGTCTCTTTCTATATAACCTCCCCGCAGACATGGCAGTTAAGACGTCTCATTCGCTCGCTAATGTGGCTAATTCTGAAGGCTGCCTTGCATTAAAATGGTTTCCACTTCATGAACTATTATCCCTGATGGAGAACGTCCTCAGTGAAAGTAGCAGCCAGGCTTCAAGAACAAAGACGGGGGGCTAGGACTCACGGTAAGAGCCTGTGCTTCAGTCTGTCTGTGCACTTCTCAAAGTTCAGTTTGGATTAATGCTGCTAATAAACAACAACCTCATTATTTTTGCATGGAAACACGTTACAATGGAGTTTAAAGGTGTACTATGGAACTGTAGGGGCGGATGGTTCGGCACCTGCTCCGTCTTCATGGAGAGGTTATTACTTTACCTTACTTTACCTGAAATACGCCACAGTATAGCATTAAAGTTATCAATCTAGAGGCAAGTCGGTGCCAAGTTAAAGGTCAAATCTGCGGATAGTAATTCAGTGTCAAGGTGCAATATGCAACGTTTTTGGTGGATGCTCCGCCACCTGCTTGTCTCCATGGAGATATCATTACTTTGCTTGAAATGTTCCACAGCACAGCATTAAACTTCAATCTCCAGCGATACAAGCAGGGGACGCAAACAGACAACAGGTCATTACAGGTCAGATCTGTAGAGAGGCGAGCTCACTTGCAATAAGAATGTATGACTTTTACTGTATTTTTAAGCAATGAAAACACCTGTAAGTGAATAAATGAAAGATCAATTTATATACAGTGGTCTCTCGCTATATCCAGGACAGAGAGGCACGATCAGAGGAACTGTGAAATACGCCTGAGTCACTATTAATCAATTAAACAAGAGACAAATGTGATAAAATGTTAATGCCTGTGTGAGAAAAGTGTATGAAGTGTGTGGCTGCAAAACATATAGAATAATTGTAAAAAATAAAGCTGACTTCTTCGCAGATTTCGCCTATTGCGGATTATTTGTAGAACATAACCCCACGGTAAACGACGGACCACTGTAATTCCATACAGTGAAACGTTTCAGCATCTCCATGGAGACGAACAGGTGGCGAATCCTTTATTAGAGAAATTACATAGTGCACCTTCAAATTGCATGATGTTTGTTTTGTTAAAGCTGGATAAATAAAGTTGGAGTCATCCATCAAACAAAAAAAGGATGGTTAAATACATAGACTGTATATATAAAAGGACATAGCTAACCTGCTAGCCACCATTTTCCAATTCACTTTACATTAGAAAACTGTCACTCCTCTCTCTGTAACTGCTGCAGTGAGTCTCATTATTTTGGTCTTAAACTGTTCGTATTCACCCACTCTACATTATTGTGGTGTTTTTATTTCACTATTGACACACTGATCCCTGCTAAACCAGCGGTGCGGGCGGGAAAAAGAGTAAAATAAATGGTTAAATCTGAATACATTTGCTGGTTGGCTGTGATACTGACTTTGTTCACTATGGCAAAGATTATATTCTTTAATTTTAGATATAAAACATGTGCGATATATCTAAAAAAAAAAGGTCCAGATTATAATCGATTCCCTCTGCGCTGACGGGTGATTGACTGCGGCACGCGGCTGAACCCGGGAATATGAATAAGCCATTTCTCTGTGGACATTTATCTTCGAAGTTTGCCATGGCATTTAAGTCATATTTTTCCTCAAGTAAATCAATAATTACTTAAAGTTTTCTATGTTTAAGTCATTCGCACAACCTTTCCCAAGCAGAATACTAACTTAAAAAAAGCTGAGTGGAGAAATGACAAATTGAACCGATTGATTTTTGCTGTTTGTGCTTGTGCTAATTGAAAACCTGGCAACCGCTGCGTAGGTCAAATAACTTGGACCAGGGTCAAATTGTGACTGAAATTTGCTATGCACACAAATTAAAATGCCATTCGCTAAAGGTTGCAGCTTGTCACCGCCATAACAATACGTTTTCTCACGATCTACGGTGGCCTTTAGGTGGCAAAATGCTCTCCGCGCACGATCTATTGGAGTTGTTTTATTTATTATCTCCTCTCCACTGTTGTTCATTCATTTTATCGCCGGCCTTGGCTTGTGTAGTCTCTCTAGTATAATTTGAGGACAGCCAGAGGTACAAATCATCTCTCAGGATGTATTGTGCGGTTTAGCTCCAGCAACGAGAAAAATGTCGTGTAATACGTCAAACAGCCCTCAGGAGACGCCATTGTTTCTACTTTATTTATGTTAAAAGTGAATAATAGAGCTTAGAATACTCATTTCACATCGTTAACGTCATTTTATTAAAGCAAACCTATTCTGCAAAATGGACTTTTCAGAGCTTTTAAACATGTTATAGTTATTTCCTCTTCTCTCATTCACCCTCTCAAAGTTGTTTTTAGAGTGATTTGTGCATCTTTGAGCAATTTGAATCACTTATTTTCAAGACGCCGTTTTGCTAATCAACCCCTTTTTTGGCTGCCATCGGTACACGCCCACTGTGACGCACTTCATCCTTCAACTTTATTTTCTTAATCGATGATACATGGAGGATTCTGCAGCATTGTGTAGTCATTTTGGTACAAATGAAAAAAAAATATATATATATAGACCACTCGCTAGTGTGATGTGCAGCTGACTATAGGAGGAACGACAGATACACGGCTCTTTGTTGTGATGATGTTTACGGCGACGTCAGCTCCTATTGGACACCACAGTTTTCTAACGCCAAAGTCGGTGAACTTGTTTCTTTTATTAAGTTGTTTTAGATGAATATTGTGATTTAAAATGTGCAAATAGATTATACCTATATAGCAGACACAAGCACAATGGGTCTTTAAGTTACAGCAATTTTTGTGTATTTTTTTTCTAGTTTTCAAATTGTGGTTAGTAATTTTACTTCCTGGTTGGACATGGGCAACAGATACAACATGTGTAACAGTAACAGTACATCATAATGTAAACAAGAGCCAAAACTGGTCTAAATTACACAATAGTGATTTTTTAGTATTAGCAGTTGCTGAAACTGATCCAATACCGACTCAATACTAATGATGATCTTTTCACTTTTAATTATTTTATTTACACAATTCCAGTCGTTCAGTCATTACGTATCTGTGAAGTTATAGAAACCTATAAATGGTTGCCAAGTAGAAGAAAATGTTCTGAAATTTCCCTTGAGTAAGAACCTTATTTTTTCTAATTGTAGATGTTTCATAACGTCTTTCATTAAATTGGAAGGAGATGGAGCTGTTTAAAATAGCCTAATAGTGTGTTCTAATATTGTGAAATAATGTGTTAAACTCCTCCACACACAGCAGCTTCAGACACAGAGACATGAGCTGGTGTTTTAGTCTCTGCTTCTAAAGGCAACGTTTATTCACCATATTATTTATGTTTGAGGCCTGGAAAACACCAGACCCTGCCCCAGAGCACGTGGCTACTTAACATATCGGTGCGTCCAGCTCTGCTCCTCCACCGGGTTTGTCCAAAGTTTGGTTTTGACTCTTAAGGCTCTGTGAAGACATCTCAGAGGTAAAACAAATGCTCTCTCTGTCATTAATCATGTTTTAGTTGTTTTAGAGCCTCCTCAGTCTGTTGAAGCTGCTCTGGGCGTTAGCTGCAGTGTTAGCGACAGCTGCGTGCGGAGGACGCTATGGTCAGTATCAGCCCCATCTATTCAAGGCAAGGCAAGTTTATTTGTATAGCACAATTCATACACAAAGTAATTCAAAGTGCTTTACAGAATCAGAAAGACTTTTTTAAAAATTACAAATCAAAACATAAAAATCACAAATAATCATCATAAAATTACGATTAAAACAGCCTGGATTTAAGCATTGTCAAAGTAGGACGATATTCACAAAATCCAGTCCAAGCCGATACTCTAAATGTGGCTCAATCAGTGGCAGATACCGATACCAGTCTAGGACCGGGACATCCCTAGTTGACTGTGTGATGTGCTTGGATAAATACAGCAGAAAAATGGTCTTGTCTTATCTCTGCTGCTGCTAATAATATGACCTAACACTTGTATTTTCATAACCTTGGCTAGTCTATCAAAACACTGCACTTTTTTCATGTTTCTTTCACTCCACACTTGGTAGACGTAAGCTGCTATTGTAGCCACAGTTGCCCCAGGACAACTGACAGAAGTGAGGCTGCCAATCCGTACCATCGACCCCTCCAACCACCACCAGCACTCACACAGTATTCACACACTGACAAGGTGAATAAAGTGTCTTGCCCAAAAACACAACAACAGCACTACACCATAATATTTTACACATGGCATTAAGACAATACAGTATCACAGACCGAATGAAACAGCTGAATGAAAGTTAAAATGTGTTCCTGTTTGGTCTTTGATGTTAATTTGCCTTTTAGGAAGTTAAAGATCTCATATTACTCTATTTTCTGATCTGTTATAATGTTGTTTCCTCATCACAAACATAAACAGACCTGGAGTTGTGTTTTGTTTCATTCACGCACTCACATTTAACACACAAATCCTGCATATTTACACTGAGTTCTTCTCTCAAACTGAAAACACTCTGTTCCACCTTGTGATGTCATCATGTGGTAATACAGGAAGTGCTCCACTGTGTTTTAAACGCCATACACCTTCACTAGAATCATTTGGATCACTTCAGACCTGGAAGTGCCAATCTCGACTGAATTAAAGGTAAAAGGAGCTGCTGTTAACTTGAAAACTACCACTTCATGACATCACAAGGTGGAACAGAGCATTTTGAGCGTTGGAGATGTACTGACTAATAATAAAGTGTTACTCAAACATGTGTGAATGAAACAAAACACAACTCTAAATATGTTTTGATGATGTAACAGTTGAGTTATAACTTACATTTTTGTCATTTCCTCCTCACACTTTTGCCTAAAGTTTAAATTGTCTGAACATTTCTCAGTGTAGCACATGCCGTCTTCTTCTTCTTCTTCTTCTTCTTCTTCTTCTTTCTACAGCTCAGATTCTCCTCTTCCTCTTTCTGTTCCTCACCGCTGCTGCGTTTGTTATTGCTGAGCAGCCAGAATGACAAATCAGCCCTGAGCTAAGGCACTGTTCTACTGGCCCCACAATCTCCACCATACGTGAAATTAGTCTGCCGCCTCTGTCTCGCAAACTCAATTCAAAAATGTTTCAGATAGCTCAACTGAACTTTTGCGCAATTTTTTTTCCACAACGTCCAACTTCTTGCACTGGTAACTCGCAGTGTTGTTCCACAGTGATATAAGCGAGTACAAGGGGAGGAGACAAAGACTGTACGGCCATTTTGAATCCACCCGTTGTAATGTTTTCCCCGTTCACTCACACTGCTGTTTCCTTCAGGTTTAAATGTTTGAACTGTCACAACTACCCACTTTAATGTGACTGGAGTCATTTCAGTGAAGTGTCTTGCTTAAGAACACAACAGAAGTATTCTCTCACGCTGGAATTGAACTGGGTAAACGTGAACACTTAAAGGTGCTCTCATGATTTTTACTGTCTTAAAAACATAAAACCAGAACTAGTTTATTTTAAATGATTTCAGAGTTTCAGAGCATCCTAATTATTCACCATGATGAGTTTATAAGCACAACCGAGGCTAGAGCGCTAATGCCAGAAACAAGTAGCATGCAAACAGTGTACTTCCTGGTTTGTGGAGGAATAAAATGCTGTGTAATTCGATGCAGATGTCACACAGAGCTCTCTTTTTTTTACCCTAAGAGCTACTTTTATAATGTATCTGTACTGGGTCAAAACAAATTCAAATTAAATATATTTTTAAAAATCTGGAAATCTGGTAGAGCCCCTTTAAACTTTGCTAAAAAAAAATAAAAATAAGAAAAAATAATAAATACAAAATTGTTATGAATCTACAACAAAGCCCACAACTATCTCATGTAAAGAAGAAAAAAGAAAATCTGAAAAACGATATCACCATGTTGAGATAATGTTATTCTTAAAGGTCCTATATTACACAAAATTGACTCGTGAGCTTTAAGTCATGTTATAATGTTGTTACCTCCTCAAAAACACACATGAAGTTGTGTTTTGTTTCATTCACACATTTAAGTAACCATTTATTATTAGTCTGTACATCTCCAAAACTCAAAATGCACTGTTCCACCTTGTGATGTCATGAAGTGGTGTTTTTCAAGTTTCAACAGCTCCTTTCACCTTTAGTTCAGTAGCGATTAGGAATTCCAGACGTGAAAGTTTCCAAATGGTTTTAGTGAAGGTGTATGAAGTTTAAAAACACAGTAGAGCACTTCCTGTATTACCACATGATGACATCACAAGGTGGAATAGAGTGTTTTCAGTTTGAGAGAAGAACTCAGCCTAAATCTGCAACATTTATCTATTGAACAAGAATGAAACAAAACACAACTCTAGGTATTTGTGCTGAGGAAAAAACATTATAACAGATCAGAAAATAGTGTAATATGAGCTCTTTAACGCACCATTTTCCACTCCTGCTCAAAACTAGTCCTGGCTCCGTATGTTCTCGTAGTTTCCCGTTTTTCCAGTGCTCACATCTGCAGTCCCCTCCCTCGCTCTCTTTATACATCCTGCTCATGCTGTCAGTGTGAATTTCCCACTGACTTTATCTTCCCCATTTCAAATAGGATTGGGACTCCATTCGCCATGCTCCGTGTCACTTTCCCGGCCAATTTTCCAGTTGATCCCGACACATCATAAAAATGCTAAATGAGCGGATTGTCCAGAAGTTGTTTCGTACCTCTCGCTGTCCCTGTCACCGGGCCACATTCCTGTCATTCCTATTTTAACGTGTACATTTGCTGTCAGGGAATATGAAAATGTCTCCAGCGAGTGTGTGTGTGTGTGTGTGTGTGTGTGTGTGTGTGTGAGGGTTAAATGACAGGACCTATTAATTTGTGAGTTTAATTTCGAGTCTGAGCGTGTCGGGCTGTGGCTCCCTCACTCTGGAGCTGTCAGAGAGCAGAGGCCGCAGACACTCAGGGAAAACATGAGAAACAAACTTAGAGCAACACAAACCGCAATCCTTCTCTAAGAATTATGGGAATTTTAGTATTTGAGGCCTAAAAAACAATGTTCATATTTATTTAAAGGGGTCATATTACACTATTATCTGGTCTATGTTTTAATGTTTCCTCATCACAAACAGACCTGGAGTTGTGTTTTGTTTAGGCTGAGTTCTTCTCTCAAACTGTAAACACTCTGTTCCACCTTGTGATGTCATCATGTGGTAATACAGGAAGTGCTCCCATGTGTTTTTAAACTCCACACACCTTCACTAGAATCATTTGGATGATTTCAGTCCTGGAATTGCAAGTCGCTACTGAAGTAAAGGTAAAAGGAGCTGTTGAAATTTGAAAACTACCACTTCATGACATCACAAGGTGGAACAGAGCATTTTGAGCTTTGGAGTTATAGACAGACTAATAATAAAGAGTTACTTAAACAGGCTTAAAGCTCACAAGAATCAGTTTTTGTGTAACATATCACCTTTAAAGTGGCACTATGTAACTTTCCAACTGTTTGTCTTCATACATATATCACTGCAAAGGGTCAGATCTGTGGATAGGCAAGCCCACTCACAATATGTCTGTATATATGTATGTTTTCAAGGTATTTTTGAGCTATAAAAACACTTGAAATTGAATTAATTTGACATTTAACACCATACGGCAAAACAGTCCAGGCAAAGCAATAACATCTCCATGGAGACAAGCAGCTGGTGAACCCCTTACCTGAAAAGTTACACAATGCAGCTTTAAACACATACATTTTTTCTATTGCAGTGGGGAAAGTAATCCAATTTGAATTAGTTTGCGTGGTTTGTATTGGATGAGCATACATTTATATAATATTACCTTTATGCTTGTATGCTAATGTTCATTAAGTTGCATATAGTGGCAATTTATCACAATCAGCAGTGCTATCAACAGTTGCTATGGCGACATGCTGCTAGCAATATCAATGAAGAAATAACGCGTCACTTTACATAGGTTTTGCCCACCACTTATGTAATGGGATATTGAGCCAGACCACAGAACGACAAGTACACGGAGAGGAGTGGAGACGCTGCAAATGAACTAAGATAAAACCACACGCCTAATGGACGCTGTACGCACAACAACGTCCTACATTCACTCCAACCAAAGACGATCAGTTCATCCCAAACATAATCTAACGTCAAAGAAAAAAAAAGAAAAAAAAAAAAAAGATTATGTCTCAGAATATAATCTTACTCACTTATTTCTTGTTGCTATCTCAGTTCAAGTATTCCTAAACCTCTAATGTTCCACGGTATAGCATTAAACCCGTCTATCTCTGTGTAGACCAAAACAGTGACACCACCAGGGCAAGTGACAGCAGGTCAGATCTGTGGAGAGGCAAGCCCGCTTACTTGTTTTTGAGATATTTTGAAGCTATAAAAACAGATGAAATTGAATTAATTTGAGATAATGATATATACGATAACATCTCCATGGTAACAAGTAGAAAGTAAATGGAAACAAACTACAAAGGAGTTTATGCTGCTTTGCTTCTTCTATCTATTTAAAAATATTTTGATTTAAAACACTAAATGAAACACCCATTATTTCCAACTGATTCTGTCCATAATGATTTTGATTTTTTTTTGTGTGTTTCAAATTGTTAATCTTTGACTAGTATTCATTGGTTTGTGTTGGACCAAATCACCAAAGTTCCTATAGTTTGTGAATTTTGTTCCCTGACAAAGGCAATACAACAGTTTTTATTTTTATTTTTTATTTTATTCTGATTAATTCCCTCCACCAGAAAAGATACACAGTGCACCTTTAAACGTCAGTCACATTTTTATATAGCACTTATCCAACTTCAAGGCACTCCAAACGCTTTACATCAGGAGTCTCAAACCTGCGGCCCGGGGGTCAATTGCGGCCCACGAGACGATATTTTGTGGCCCGCAGGACAATATGAAAGTTTAATGTCAGTGTGGCATTACCATGTTGCGTGTAGAAGGTTCCGCGAAAATCGGTAAACCCCAAACACACGTGTCACTCGCGCTGTGTACTCCCGTCACAAAAGATTCAACAAATAATGATGTATATCTATAAAATCCACAAGAACTGGCAATATTTCCTGTTTTCCATGTTTAAAAGGAACCACTCACACATTCACACTGGGGGGTGAGGCAGGTTAAGTGTCTTGCCCATGAACACAGTGACCGTATTCATCTGTTGGAGCTGGAATCGCACCGCCAACCTGTGGGTCAGTGGATCTGAACGCTCGACCGGTGATGTTTACGTTGAGAGCGGGACTGCAGTGGAATTATCTTTTGAAAGCTGCTTTAGTTTGAACAAATCCTTTAACGGACTGACTTCGCTGTAACACGTCTCTACCTTCACACGTCAAGTCGTTTTAAGTCAAAAATCTCCGAGCTCATAAAGTTTTTGACAACGTGATACAGCAGCCGTCCTGGATATATGAGGCGTAATGGTCAAAGTGAAGTGAACACTGAGGCTTTATGACAGTCATTGTGCCGCACACTTGTCGCTCACGGTTTAAAGTCACGACTTCTGGCCCTGAACTTTTGCTCCCGCGATGAACTCTGGGATTGCTCTTCTACTTTTGACAAGGCGTACACTTTCTTTCGATTTCTTCTGAGGAAACGTCTCTCTTCAATGTTTGTATTTGTCTTTGGGCTGGATTAATTATTGCGGTGCCATATGCTGCACTATAATCAGTAAATCGGCACCATGACTTAACCAGATGGAGCGATCCACATTCATATTTTTGAGTGACTAAAAAAGACGTTTGCTCAAATTACTTTCACATCTCCAACACTTAATTTCTCAAGCTGTGCCAGTTCTATAGCTATAACTCTAAAAGCAAGTTATTTTTGATAGCATTGTTAATATGTGCAGTATTCAGTGAAAAAGACATGGAATACTTGGAAAAAAAAAAAAAAACAAAAAAAAAAAACTGGTTATAGTGTCCTAAGATTCTCATGTTCAGTCAATTGGAAATCAAATAAGCTATGGTATTAAGCCAGATGCCCTTCCTTCCTACTCAGCACAGCATAATTGTTCTGACAGACACATAATGATACAATCCTTGTGTTAACTTCATGAATATATTTGCATTATTGTTGTGTATTTGAATTGCAAATGATAATGTATAGATCAAAAATAGACAGTGTGTATCCAGCTGTTTATGATGTAAAACATGTGATATTACATGTTCTGACTGACAGGGGGCGTTCATACCTGCACAATCACTACAGCAAAATTTGGACTAAACCTGGACTGAACCAAGACTAGACCAGTTCTAAACCAGGTCTAAACCAGGACTTAAAGAGATCTAAACCTGGACTAAACCAGATCTAGACCAGGACTAAACCTGAAATAAACCTGGACTAAACCAGAACTAAACCAGGAGTAGAACAGGACCAAACACAAGTATCGACACTAAGGACTATTGTATTGCATTCATTATTTAATACCTGAATGTAATGAAATATTTACAGTTTGAATGTGAGGCCATGTAATCCAAACCCTGTGTGTTTATCCATGTGTTTACCTGAACAAAGGACCTGACCCGACACATCACATTACATCACATATGGTGCTTATGAAAATAACAATTGGGAGCTCCAAAACGCTGCTGCGGTGTGAATCTACTTTCTTTGAACACTTTTGTTTTTTGGACGCAGCACACAGGCTTAAAAGTTTTTGGATGTGTTTATCTACACATGAATGAAGTTTGTATTAGTGTTGAGATACTAAAAAGTCACATTCACGGGACAGAAATGAACCTTTCCTAAATACCTTAATTAAACTATTTTCTGATCTATTTTCTAATTTGCTCATTGATTACACTGGACTTTACCAAGAAATGTCAAAAAATAATTCATTAAACCAGGTCTAAATCTGGTTATCTTGTATTACCAAAAAACAATACATTGTATAATGACCTAAACTCCGCCCACAACCACATTTCAAATAGAGCTGCTAAACCTGGAGGAGGGGCGGGGTCTGGAGGTATAAGGAGCAGTGTGATTGGTCTAACAAGTATCCACACTTCAAACTCCACCTCCGCAGCCAGTCGTTTGCAATCAGAAACACCTGACTGATGGCCAGTGTTGGGCATCTTACTTCAAAAATGTAATTAGTTATAGTTACAAGTTACTTCTCCCAAAAAGTAAGAGTTAGTAACTCAGTTACTTTTTAGTAATTAGTTAGATTACTCCGTTACTGAAAAAGTAATGCAGTTAGTAACGCCGTTATAATGTAACTCCGTTATTCCCAACACTGCTGATGGCTAACCAGGGCAGTGCTATGTAATGTCACCAACTACCGGAAATTGCAAGAAGAGCAAACTGGAGGCAGCACAAACTTAGATTTAGGCGTTGTTTTTTTACCTCGTTTGTATTAAAATTTCCAAAAAATGACTAGGAACAGTAGATAATGCTATTTAAAGACCACACAAATAGCGGATTTTGTGTTTAGTTCCACTTTTTTTTTTCTTTTTTTTTTTTCCATTTTCTGGAATATAAATCGCACTGGAGTATAAGTCACACCGGAGTATAAATTGTACCAAAGTATAAGTCGCACTGAAGTATAAGTTGCACTGGAGTATAGATCGTACCGGAGTATAAATTGCACTGGAATATAAGTCACACTGGAGTAAAAGTCGCACCATCCAAAAAATGCATAATAATGAAGAAAAAAACAAAACATATATTTCACACATAAATCCCATCTGATTATAAGTCGCACCCCCGGACAAACTATTAAAAAAGTGTGACTTATAGTCCGGAAAATACGGTATTTGTTCTGTATTAAATAATATTAGTCTATAGAACGTTGTGATGTCATCTGTCATACTCGGTAGCTGTATTTCCAACAACACCAAATGGGATTAAGATGGATTAAGATGAAAACGTGTGGTGTATCACAGAAGAGACCTGCAGATTAAATGAACTTGTATTGGTCCCATAGAGATCAGTAGAGCCAGTCCTGGACCATTATAACATGAATGATATATGCAGCATTTGGAGCAGTAATGAAGACCATTTAAATCCATTAGCGCATTACAGTCCACCATTAAATATTACTGATGCATGGACTCTGTCTTTGCACTGGCTCTAATTGGCTCCCGCTCTCCTCCATCTTTCATTACTGCCACTACTTTGTAAAATACTGCGTACAGTGGCAACAACTTGGAGTACACTGCATTATAAAACATCTGACTCATTAACTAAACTCTACTTTGATGGACAGTTACTGTAGGAGTAAAAAATGTAGTTGTACAGACCAGTTGCAGTAACAGTAGTAGTTGTAGCATGTGTATTAGTAGTAATAGTTGTAGTACCCGTAATTGTAGTACTTGTAGGAAAAGTAGTAGTAACACTTGTAGCACAGATGTAAAAAGTAATAATGGTAGGTTTACTTGAAATGTTAGTAGTTGTTGAAGTACTTGTAGTAGCAGCAGCACTATTAGTAGTTATTGAAGTACTTTTAGTAGTAGCTGTAGTAGGAGCAATACTTGTGATGGTACCAGTTATAGGGTCTAAATATTTTACAATTTCACCTTTGTTTTTAAGTAGTGCCTATTAGTAATTTGTACTTGTGTGGTAGTAGTAGCAGTAGTAGTAGTAGTAGTAACAGTAGTAGCAGTAGTAGTAGTAGTAGTAACAGTAGTAGCAGTAGTAGTAGTAGTAGTAACAGTAGTGGCTGTAGCAGTATTAGTAGTAGGAATAGTAGCAGTAGAACATTTGTTGAAGTAGTACTGGTAATATTAGTTGTAGTGTTAGTAGTGGCTGAACTAGTTGTATTTTAGAATTTTTAGAAACATTTTTGGAATTGTAGTAGTACCAGTTTTAAGTATCTTCCATTTATTGTATTTTCCAGTTTTCCTTTGTTTTTAAGTAGTGGTAGTACTTGTTGTTGAAGTAGTAATAGTGGTATAAATTCCACTGCAGTAGTTATTTGTGGTACATCATCCTGTTAGCAGCAGTACTAGTAGTTTTTGAAGTTTTAGTTGTAGTTGTTGTAAGAGCAGTACTAGTAGTTATAATGGTATCACGTGTAAACATTAGTTACAGTAGTAGTTGCTGAAGTACATGCAGCAGTAGTACTAGAAGCTGTTTAAGTACTTTTAGCAGTAGCTGTAGTAGGAGCAATACTTATACTTGTGATGTTTCCAGTTGTAGGCCCTAAATATGTTCCACCTTTGTTTTTAAGTTGTACTTTTTAGTAATATGCAATTGAGTAGTAGTAGTAGTAGTAGCTAGTGTTGTTGGTGTTGTAGTACTTGTAGCAGTTGTTGTAGCAGTAGTACCACTAGGCCCTAGTTGTTGAAATACTTTTAGTAGTACTAGTTGTAGAACCAACAATAATGGTACCACCAGATGTAAGCAGTTGTAGTAGTTGAATTACTTGTAGTAGCAGTAGTACTAGTAGTTGCTGAAGTACTTTTAGTAGCTGTAATTGTACTGAGTGCAATACTATAGTAGTAGTTGTAGAGGTAATTGTATAGTACTTGTAATAGTAGCAGAAGTAATAGTAGTTACAATGATATCAGGTATAAATGTTAGTTGCAGTACTAGTAGTTGTTGAAGTATTTTTAGTAGGTGCAACTGTACTGACAGCAATACTAGTAGTTACCAGATGTAGTGACCAGTAGGTACCAGATGTAAGTAGTTGCTGAATTACTTGTAGTAGCAGTAGTACTAGTAGTGCTTGAAGTGCTTTTAGTAGGTGTAATTGCATTGGAAGCAATACTAGTAGTTATAATGGTACCAGATGTAAGTAGTTGTTGATTTACTGGTAGTAGAGGTAATACTAGTAGTTGTTTAATTACTTTTAGTAGCTGTAATTGTACTGAGACCAATATTAGTAGTTTTAATGGTACCAGATGTAAGTACTAGTAGTTGCTGAAGTAATTTTAGTAGCTGTAATTGTATTGGGAACGATACTAGTAGTTATAATTGTTGAATACTAATAATACTAGTTGTTATAATCGTATCAGCAGCAGTAATAATAGTTATGATGATATCAGGTGTAAATGTTAGTTGCAGAACTAGTAGTTGCTGAAGTACTTTTAGTAGGTGTAATTGTTTGGGAGCGGTACTAGTCGTTATAATGGTACCAGATGTAAGTACTAGCAGATGTTGAAGTACTCTTACTAGGTGTAATTGTATTGGGAGCGGTACTACTCGTTATAATGGTACCAAAGTGTGACTATTTTCCAATTTCCCACCTTTGTTTTGGTGCGGAGCAGAAATAGATTTGGAGACTGCAGGGAGCTGGAGCGCTGGGTTCAGGGAGGCGAGTGTTTTGATCAGTACAGCTCTGCTACTGCACCATAAAATGAGAAACTATCCATCTTACAACATGGCCGACCGCTGACAGCCACAGACACGACGAGAAGCCGGGGGAACGCTTACATATGTTTTTATATAACACCAGACAAAATGCATTTATTTACTCACCTGTAAATGTACATAAAAATACCATTAGTGTCCACTAGAGGACGGTATTGCTTCAGTTCTCGTCCTCATGGTAGTATCAGTGTAACCTTAAATGACTTGTGCTGTGTTTGTTAGGCCACAATAAAGGGCATTAGACAGAAATAATCCCTTGTAACTGGCGACAGAGGATCCCAGAGGAGAATATCGAATCTACTTTGGTTTTAATCCTCTACTTCATTCTGTGATCAAGAAACATGACAAATGATTTTATTTTTTTTTCTTTGTTGGACTGCAGTTGTCACGTAGGACTTAAAGGGCTTAAGGATCAGGAGCAGTCAGGGAATTATAGAACGTACTGCAAATTGAATATAGTACTTTTATTTGGGGCAGATCATAGCAAATACTGCGGTCTGAAGTATTGATTTGGGCTCAGGTTGTATTCTATTTAATCATAAAAGATTAAGGCCTATTTGAAGTACTGCCATTACTACATTTGTGCGGGAAGTTTACATACGTTTCATAGTGTAGTTTCTGTGTGTGTTTAGCCATAGTGCCAGGACAGATAGAAATGTACTTTTGCGGTAGTATTAGGAATTGTAATCTCTTTTAGTATGTGTAGTTGCAGTATTAGTGATAGTAACAGTGACAACAGTAGTCACGGTAGTAGTGAACAAATGGAGGTAGGGGCTAAAGCATCGAAAATCAGAGGTCTGAGACAGATTCTATCCCCCATCTACAACCTCGTCTTCAGACCCAAAACAAACAAAAGGAACAAAGAGAACAATAGGGTGAGCCAGTAGGACCATTAAAGGTTAAATGGAGGAGGCATTAAGACTGTAACTGGAGACAACAGCTGTTTACAGTTTCAGTGTAGTTAGCTCCTCCCTTCAGACAGATATAAGGCAGTGTCCAGCAGCAACTGACCAGAACTGAAGAAGAAGCAGTTTGGATGAGCAGCGAAACGTCTTCATTCCTCCAGCATTTTGTCCAGTTGACAGATTTAAACTTCGTCTTTTACTATGAATCAGACCTGGACGACTGAGGGATTACACAGATATAAAACAACATAACATAAAGGTAACATAAAGAAAATCTGACTGTTTTGTGTTGAAAATGACATTCTGTTACTAAATAGGAGCATGTTTATGTATAGTACATAATGAATAACGCAATTTCTGGTGATGTCTTTTGATGGAGGAAATTTGCAATTACTGTATGGACGGAATTCAAATCTGGACGGGATTACTTTCATTATTTTACTTTTTATATTATTATTATTATTATTATTATTATTATTATTATTATTATTATTATTATTATTATTATTTATTATTATTATTATTATTATTATTATTATTATTATTAATAATAATAATAATTTATTTAGGAGCACGTTATAGCTTCAGTGTGGTATCGTATTATTATCATCATTATTATTATTACACTGTCTTATTTCTATATGCTTATTTTTATTTATTTATTTATTTTTGTCTTGATTGTGTATGTATTATTATTATTATTATTATTATTTATTTATTTATTTATTTATTTATTTATTTATTTATTTATTTATTTATTTAGGAGCATGTTTTAGCCTCAGTGTGGTATCGTAATCAGTATCGAGTATTGGGTCAGTTCCTTAGTATTGCAATTGAGTTTGAAATGATAGTATCGTTACAATCCTCTTAAACAATTCTGACTCATACACTGTTTCCACTCTATACTTTTAAGAACATTCCACATGTGTAAACTCACACTCATATTACTCATATTACTATAATATTGCATATTTCACATACATTTTGTCGACATGGGGGAGTTGTGCCTGTGTGTGTTTAATGTTTTCAAGAGGATTTTGATGTAAATATTTCTGATTTTCCCTGTAGCTTGTGCTGCTGACCTGTGTGAAGTTAAAGTGTTTCTCTAAGGAAGTGAGACCAAGATTCAAATGCAAATATATACAAAGTCTAGACATGTTGCAAGTGCCAATTACTGATGTCTTTGCTGTGAATGTCCTCTAAGTGCTCAGAATATATTATGAAAAAGTAAACATTTTGTCCTTGGAGGTGAAAAATTGGCAACATGGTAAGGACAAAAGTAGTAGTAGTTGGTAGTAGTTGTTGTTGTAGTTATACAGTAATTACAACTGTAGCAAAGTAGCGGCAGTACCAATTGTGGATGCAGTAGTAGTATTAGCAGTAGCATTAACATTAGTAGTAGTAATAGTTTTAGTTGTAGTAGTTGTGGTAGTTATAGCTACAGTGGAAAAGTAGTAGTACTTGTGGTAGTTGTTGCAGTAGTTGTAGTTATACATTAATAGCAACTGTGTTAAAATATTGGTAGTTGCAATAGTAGATGCAGTATTAGTAGTTGTAGTAATTGTTGTAGTAGCTGTGGCAATTATAGCAACAGCAGCAAAGTAAAACTAGTGGTTGTAGTAGTAGTAGTTGTAGTAGTAATCGTAATAGTTGTTGTAGTAGTAGTTGTTGTTATACAGTAATAGCAACTGTAGCAAAGCAGAGGTAGTAAAAATAGTAGATGCAATAGAAGTATTAGTATTAGTAATATAAATAGATGTTGTTTTAGTTGAAATAGATGTAGTAGTAGTTTTAGTTGTAGTATTAGCAGTAGTAGTAATGGTAGTTATAGAAACAGTTGCAAAGTAGTAGTAGTTGTTATAGTAGTTGTAGTAATTGTAGTAGTAGGTGTAGTAGTTGTAGTAATTGTAGTAGTTGTTGTAGTAGTAGTAGGTGTAGTAGTTGTAGTAATTGTAGTAGTAGTTGTAGTTATACATTAATAGCAATTGTGTCAAAATATTGGTAGTTGCAATAGTAGATGCAATACTAGTAGTTGTAGTAGTTGGAGTAATTGTTGTTGTAGCAGTGGCAGTTATAGCAACAGTGGCAAAGTAGTACTAGTGGCAGTAGTAGTAGTTGTAGTAGTAATTGCAGTAGCTGCTGTAGTACTGTAGCAAAGCAGCGGTAGTAGAAATAGTAGATGCAGTCATAGTATTAGTAGTAGTAGTAGTTGTTGTCATTTTAGTTGAAATAGATGTAGTAGTTGTGGTAGTTGTCGTTTTAGTTGAAATAGGTGTAGTAGTAGTTTTAGTTGTAGTAGTAGTGGTAGTTAGAGCAACAGTAGTAGTCTTTGTAGTAGTAGCTGTAGTAGTTGTTGTAGTGGTAGTTGTAGTTATACAGCAATAGCAACTGTAGCAAAGTATTGGTTGAAGCGATTGTAGTTGCAGTAGTAATAGTAGTAGCATCAAAAATAGTGGAGTATTTTATCATTATGAAAATGCTCTGCATTTTAATTCTATCACATCAAAGTGTTAAAATAGCATATTAAATTCCGTATTAACTGAAGTGCTCTCTCTTTTCGAAGTGTTCCCAGCTGGCTGATGTGAGACAGTTCTTCCCCACAGACAGAAGCCTCTCCTGGGTGCACAGCCTCAGCGCTCGGCCCCCCTCTGCTCTACCTCCAGGCCTAATCTGGTCAACATCCACAAACCCAGCGTCTGCCATAAGAAAACTCACTTTACATCAACACAGAAGAAACACAGATTGAACAAGTCCAACAATATCATTTGCCTATGGAACTGTCACTTTGAGTAAATGAATTTATATTGAATCACATCCTAAAGCGTCAAACCCAGGGCAGTGCTGAGCTCAGACTGTGACAAATCTTGTATCTTTTTCTTCAAATTTTTCTCTCCTTAATGAAATCACTACAGCGTCTGAAATTGAATCGTATTTCTAGGAACGCAGCCAAGATGGATTATGTGCAGCAACACGCGGATAGCCTTTGTTCCCTTCTTTTTTTTTATATAAACCTGGGAATCGATAGTAAAATATTTTGCTGGCAGAGAGCTATTGAGCTGAGTAATCAAGTCACAGAGCGCGAGGATGTGTTCTTAATCTTTTTAGGAAGCCATTTTGACGGAGAAGTGAGAGTCGCCGGCTGTGAGGGATCTGAGGTGCTGTGTGGATGTTGTTGTTTCTGGTTTGGGAGACGATCGGGACTCCTGAGACCTGCCTTAAACTGAAGTACAAGCAGAGCAGCCTGTTTAAGATATTAAAATATGATGATGTCATACTCCCAGATGGGGGCAAAGGACATATGACATGTCCAAAAGGTAAATTCACATTCTATTAGTGGCTAGTGCTGTTAACTTCTTGTTTTACAACTCAAAACTGCATTTTAGCTCTATTCATTTGACCTGCCTCAGTCTGTGTTGAGTGTTATTGTCCTACAGGATGTTGTGTTGCCATGTGCAGCATCAGTGCATCATGGAGAATGAAATACACTACAATTTTAAGTGTAGGAAGAGATAGAGAAATACTTCAGCAAAAGACTAAAATATCAGCCATGTGTCAGTTAAAGTGCTGAACTCTTAAACAAATCTGTGAGAATCTGACTCCTGCAGGAAGAACTAAAAATAGATTTGTCAGTACTGTGTTCATGTTTTCTGTTTCATAGTTTGGATAAAATCTCTTTGTATTTTGTTTGTGATTGTGTGTTATGGTTTTGTGTGTGAGACTGTGAGCATTAAATAACGTCCTGTATAATCTGGTGTCTCATGGAGTCATTTTTAGTCATTTCTAACAGTTACAGCAGAAGTGAGACATCGTGACTAACACACCTCGTGCACATCTGTGAACAGTCCCCACTGTGTCCACATGGGGGCACTGGTGCTCTCTGCTGAGCAGCGCCTCTGACCCAAATGTAGGCACAGAACAGGAGGTGCAGGTCTGACTCAGGATCGCACTTTATCTCAAAGTGGAACAAGTTTAGGGCGTGTTTGGCTCCGTGCTCCATGCGCGCTGTGCGCACGTGACAGGAGGCTACAGTCTGTAACATTCACTTTAGTTTGTGCAGCTGACACTGGCTGTGCTCCGGGCTGGGACTGTGGTTAGCCGCTGTCTCCTTCTTGCTCTTTTTTCTTGAAAAGCGTGTATTAGCTCTGGCACAGATCTGCAAAGTTGGCGGAGTGTGCGCCGCAGCTCCGTCGATAGGACGTGACAGTGAAAGTGAAAGTGGACGTGCTCAGAAAGTGAACACTGCTGGACTGAACCCAAAGCGCCACAAACAAACCAGCGGACTCCACTTGTATTGACCAGAGGAAGTTGTCCTTCCTCATTTGGGGAAGTGGACATGGCGTCTCTTTATCAAAGATTCAGCAGCGGGACCATCGAGACCAACAAATCGTTCCCAGATCCTCCAGAGGCGAGTCACCTGCTCGGGCAGAGCGCGGAGGGGCAGCGGGGACCGGAGAGCCACAGAGCCCGGCTCCAGCAGCAGTACCGCCGCCAACACGACGACGAGGACGTAAGACCCACTCCCACTGCCTCACAACAACAGCACACGTGTTTGTCCTCAGCTAGATTTAAGACAGACAGGATTCTAACATTTCTTCCATAAACTTATTGACCTGGGCGTCATGTTTGTGATTGGTCAGTTTGTCTAACAATAGTGACGCATTTGTTACGTATGAACAATGTATAAGGCTGTTGTTTTACACTTAATCACATCCACACAGGAGGAGCAGGACAGGCGCAGGGAGCTGTCAACACTGCCCTGTCCCATTTCAGTTACTATTCTATTTATTAACTCTTACTTCTTATGTCAATATATGATGCACACTGTGGGACTGTACATGTCCTCTAAACTTTTACAGTTTAATCATTAAGAAACTAGTAGAAAATACCACTAAACCCAACAGCTGGCACAAGAGAGCGTTTCAGCACCACAGACAGAGACGAGCCAGGCAGAAAACAGCAGTGTTTCAGCACCAGGGACAGCGCCAGCCCCTGTTAATCCTCTGTAACACACAAACAGCACTGTGGACTGACACACAAACACACAAACAGCACCATGGACCAACACAAACAGGACCATGGACTCACAAAAACAGCACCATACACACAAATACACAAACAGGACCACGGACTGACATACAAACACACAAACAGCACCATAGACACTCACATCACGTCATAAGCCTCCCGCTCCTCGTCTCAGTATCTGGCCCTGCAGCCCAGAGCCTGGCCTGGATTAAAACATAGAACTGAAGGTGACCCAGGAAATGATATTACAACACCAGAGCTGAGCGTGTGGGCTCATGCAGATGTGGAGTAGATTTACATAGAGTTGCATACAGTGTCTTATGTAAATGTAACTCATGTTTGTACAATAAGGGTCATGTTTTAGTGAGTGGAGCAGCTGGGGGCAACACCGGTGCAGACTAAAGGTGTGTAATGTTGTTGCAGTGTTTTAGCATAAGATGAAAAGGCATTATTCCTTGTGTGCTGGTTTTATTACTAACACAGTTGTACGTTGGGAGAAGCGGCCACATTAAAAGTTATTGGCAAACTTACTTTCTGATTTATTAATAGGCTAGTTTTAGAAAATGCAGTATGTTCAGATTTTGAATTTGAATGGATTTAAATGGATTTTTTTTATTTTTTTGTCTTGTTAAAAGTGTAGCTCAAATGTGTGTGTGTCTAATCAGTAATTTCCACGTTTTAATTGGCTAAATCTGCCTTGTAGGTAACTAGTCATTAGCTAGAAACTATACCTCCTGCTAAAAATAATAAATAAAGACCCATAGCCCTATTGGCAGGAGGCTCAGTCAGAAGAGCATCTACTGACTTGAAATGGGTGGTTCAAGCCCCACTCCAATGTGCATTATGTTGTTTCTTTGGGGAACACACTCCATATTCACATTCAGTTCATTGGTGCCTGCAAAAAAAAACAGGTCCCCATGACAACAATCCTTTATTATTACATGAACAGCATGATTTAAAGTTCAGATATGGATGAAAATGGGTTAAGGTTTAGGCTGAGTTTCGTCAAGTAGCTGCAGTGGATGATAACAGAGTGTAATTTTTAGGTATCTGTACTTTACTTAAGTGCATTTTACAGTGGATACTTTTTAATTTTACTTCACTACATTTGCAAGCAGGTATCTGTACTTTCTACTCCACTACATTTTAAAACAGGACTCAAAAGTAAAAAGTATTTTTCTTATGTTTTGAGGGGTATTTTTTACCATGTTCGTGGAAACATCCTGACTAAAGTTTTCGAGTTCAAGCTTCGGCTTTGGGCAAACAAAAATGAATACACAAAATCCATGAGAAAAATTAAGAAATTGACTTGTATTGTTTCTGCTGACCAAAGAAATGTGTAATAAAAAAAAAATAAAAAAAAATCAGTATCACTACATTTTACACTTTAACCATTTAACAGCACTTTTACTTTTTACTCTTAAAAGTACATGTTTAAATAGATACTTAAATACATTTAAATATATTTTTTTATGCTTTTACTTTTACTAGAGTCACTTTTTACCTCTATATATGTACTTTTACTTAAGTAACAAAATTGAATGCTTCATCCAGCACTGGCAAATAGCAAGTATAGTTAGTGATTTGTTTCCAGCAAATGAATGAAAGTCAATGCAATAATCCCAAACGACAGGTATATGTGTGTCTGTGTGTGCGTGTGTGTATATGTGAGTGTGTGTGTGACTCATTATTTGATAGCATTAGACAAGCACTGTAACTATATAACACCACATTACATTTACTCCATGTGCTGCATATATGATGTTTTATTCATTTCCTGTGCACACTGTCGGACTCCATGCTTCCTGGGCTCATTTGCATTCTCGTGATTAGTGATTATGTTTTAAACTATTCCACATGCAGTGACTTATGACAGAGCCTGCAGCAGATTACCCCACAGCCCGTACAGTGTGGCAGGTGGAACAGAGGAGCAGGTACATGAACGGAGCAAGGGGCTGATTTATCGACCTGTTCTTTGTGTTTTGTTTGTGCGTTGCCGAGCGTCGACATGATCTGAAATCAATAACGGTGGTGATGCACAGTCCCTATTCTTCAGACAGAGACCGCTGTAGTGACGGCCTATAAAAACCTCTTTTATAAAGCTCTGCCTGCTGCTCAGTGTGTCCTCATGTCCACACTTTGTTGGGCTTGATGTGTTATAATAATAATGGTATCTATTTAGCATTATCACATTAGCTGTTTTTTTATGCTGAAAAATACCTTGAAAGACATTCCTGCGTATTGTGATTGGGGCATAGACTTTATATATAAATTGACATAGCTAATGCACTAGCCGGCGTGTTCTTGACTTCATCGACTCTGGCTCCAATTCACTTTCCATTGATAAACTCTCTCTGTAACTGCTGCTGTCAGACTAAACATTTTGGTCTTAAAATGTTTGTATTAACGCACTGTACATGATTCTGCTGTTTTAATTTAACTTTTTTGTTCGTAAATCAAGATATAAACATTAATAACAGACAAATCAGCTACTTTCCTTCCCCGAAGTTGCTCCCACTAGCCTTAGCAACAGGTTTGATTGACAGTGTTGCTAAGTGCCGGCACTCTGCTAATCCAGGAAGTGGTTTTATGGCTCTTCGGTTGCTATGATACTTCATTTGACCGGAGCCGAACGCTGTGGGGGACGTCACACTCACTCAGTCCACTTCTTTATACAGACTATGGATTGGGGTAACCTCTTCACAGATCTGACCTGTAACTTAGCCTGGTAACACCACCTGCTTATGTCCGTGGAGATAGATTACCGTAAGTTTATTGTCGTACTGTGGAACATCCTAGACAGAGCGATAACATTTCCATAAAGACAAGCAGGTGCTATGCTATAACTTCCACCAGAAAAGTTACACAGTACACCTTTAGTTTTCTTGCAATTTGCGGAAAAGCTGTGATGAAAATGAGCGTAGCCATAGTCACAAGTCACACAGAGCTCCAGCAGATAACACATACTTATACTTATTAAACTGGAGACTTATTTTTAGAACTTTAAAACAGTTATCTTCATTTATTTATTTTAAAAATCCAAATCCCCCCATTATAAAACCGCACGCTGCTGATAAAGTTCCACAGTGACAATAGCCGGTCCGGATCCACTTCCCCTCCCACGTCGTCGTCTCATCAGCGCCGGCGTTGGCTCTGCTCCAGCTGTGCCTTTAATGAACGCGCTCGATGGAGGTGACATTCTCCTCACGCTGTGCCCGCGAGAGCTGCAGCCCACCGGGGATGAAGAGCGCCCCCTGCTGTCACCAAACCCCTCCAACGTACAGACCAATCACTGCCGGATACTTCAAAACTCTATCCTGAAACGAGTCCTTTTCGTCAGTATAGTTTTTGTTGATACTTTATAGAATCAACACTGTTTTTTTTTTTGGATAGTAGTAGTAGATAATCCATGGTTTAATTGAGTATTCTTTGCGTTCTGGTCATACTTATCGATCTTTCTCTGTTGTATAATTGGAATTGATTGCAGGTGTTGTTGTTCGAGCTTTAGATAGCACTAGTAGATCAGATAGTATAAGACTGGCTTTTAAAATCACACTTTCATAGACGTTCTTCATCTGTTGGCAAATTATGCATTCATCAGTTCCTTTCTTTCCATACACGAGGCGGTTTGGACTTATATGTGTTGATAGCTTGAAGCCAAACTCATCTTTGAATAATGGAAGGACCTCTAGAGGCCAATTAAGCCTCAGCAGCACAGGTTGGTCTTCATCTTATCTTTTCTTTTGTGGAGAGTATTATAGACAGCATCCAGTGCCTTGAAGGTCATTGGTAGAATTCCCTTTCCAGTGCATATCTTTTGTTTATGGCCAAGACACTAAATTTACCTTCATTGTCTGTGTACTAGTGTTGTCATGATACGAACATTTCAAACTTGATTTCAATACTAAGGAATAGATTTGAAACTCAGTACTGATTCTGATACTACAATGATAATAAAAACACTCTTTACTTAGACAATAGAATGTGATTTTCAACATTAAATGGCAGTACTTTCTTTTCTATTACAACGTGGCCTTACCGTATTTTCCATACTATAAGTTGCACTTTTTTCATAGTTTGTCCAGGGGTGCGACTTATATGTGAAATTATTAAAATATATAATTTCACATCTTTGTTATTGACACTGACCACTGCGCGAGGACACTTTAGACGCGTGCACCAGTATCTACTCCTCCTGTACTATTGAAAATGTAAAGTTTCAACATTATGGTAATTTAAAAAACATCTGAGAAAGACTGAACAAAAATGTCGCCTAAAAGAAAATCGTATTCTGCTGAGCCACGCAGAGGAGGTAGAGGCGCTTCATCTACCTCCAGAGCAGGTGGAGTTGTTCAGAAGCGACACTGAAGAATTCACTGGATTTAGTGATTTGGAGTGAGATTGAGAGTAAACTTGTTGCTTATTGTTTATGCTGTATTTACCTCATTCATTGTTAATATCTTACATTAACATACTAGACATGTGTTCAGATTTGTCTATGCTTCATGTAGCTAATATAAACGTTAGCATGCTGTACTGATAGTCAGATTTTGGTCTCAGATTTTGTAAAATAAATCTTCCCAAAAATGCGACTTATAGTCCAGTGCAGTTTCTATATGTTTTTTTCTTCATTATCATGCACCTTTTGACTGGTGCGACTTATACTCCGGAATAAAAGATGTATCTGTGTAATCCCTCATCGTCCAGGTTGGTCCCACATGGTCGTGTACTCGTCTATGTGTCTTGTACTTGTTCTTGATACAGCTCAAGTCAGTCAGCTCAAGACTTTTTAGTATCGATACCTGCTCAAATGAGTATCAAGTTCTGATAGTATCGATTAGTATCTGATTTCCGATACTTGCTTACATGCTTGCGTAAACTGTTTTGATGTAAGAAAAATACTATAGAAAACATATTTAAGTAAAATTATAATATCTCAGTTGGTAGTTCAATCCCAGCTCCCACAGGTGAAAATTGTTGTTGTGTCCTTGGGCAAGACACTTTACCCACTTCACCTCCAGACTCTGTGTACACTGATGAAAGAATGACTTTTTTTATTATTAATATTACATCAATTATTTAACAAGTGCTATATAAATGTGACCGTACACTATTTACTATCCAAATGTATTTCCTAATCAAAGTGCAAATTACATGTTTGTTTTTTTTTTTTGTTTTTTTTTTGGTAACCTTGGTTTTGTTTTCCTGAATACAAAAACATGCTATTATTATCCGAATCTGAAACCATTACACACTTGATTAATTCACCAAAAACTGCAGCACGCCTTATGCACATCACGGCACCACCCCGCTCCCCTCCTCTGGCTTATTTGTGAAACTGATGTCCTCATTAGCGCTAAAACAACAGCGCTCATGCTAATTCAGTGATTCCATGCTTGTTCTACATTAGCCGTCCACAAACAGCAGAATTAGCCAAAGACAACAGACAAACACGGGCTCGTTATGGCTTTGATTCGCCATGAGCCTCCTTTTATTTCTCCATCTCTGCCTAAGTCCTCCATCAATGATCTGATAGTCATCTCCATCTGAAAATCCGCTCTGATGAAGATCTGCGCTGCCAAAACAACTCATTAGCATTTGATCAAACTTTAATCTGATCCAAAGATGTGCGTTTGCAGAGCTGATATTGGCTTGTTCTGTTGAGATGTCGTTGACGTCATGGTTACCAAAAAGGGTACGCCGGGAGATTGGATGGAAAAGCACAAAAATACTGTGCTAGATTGAATCGCGAATAAGTCCTCGAGTTATTATAGAATCTAAAATGAAAAATGAGGAAATGATGAAGATGAGTTTGTAAAATGAAAAACGAGGAAATGATGAAGATGAGTTTGGCTCGTAACTTCGCGATCATGAGAAAAAAAGGAGGGAACGTAATTGACGTAGAAAGATGCTTTTGTTTTAATGGACAAACCCAGTTCTAAAGCAAATTAGTATTACGGGGCGACAGCGGCGTAGTTGGTGGAGCGTTCAGCCTCTGATCTGAAGGTTGGCAGTGCAATTCCAGCTCCCACAGATGAATGCTGATGTTGTGTCCTTGGGCAAGACACTTCACTCACCTTGATGTAACGTGCTTTAAAGGTGGAAAAGCAAACCATCACATAAAGGAGGGCTGTTCTATAAAAGTTGCTAACTCCAGACTGACCTATATTGGCTAAGTGTGGTTGTTTTTGTCCTTATTTTATATCTAGTTTTATTGCAATACTAAAATTTCAAACAACATATTACAATTTCAGACTCGATACTAAGGAATAGACGCTCTATAGGCACTCAATACTGATTCTGATACCACAATGATCATTTACAAAAACATTTAGACAAGAAAATTGCAACATTAACTCATAGTACGTCCTTTTCTATTCCCATGTGTCCTTATATCTGTGTAATCCTTCAGTGTCCAGTAGGTTCATAGTGGTCCATGGTATATACTAGTCTGTGTGTCTCATACTTGTTCAAGATCATTCTAAAAATATTCAGAAAACGTTCATTTCTGTCTTGTGAATGTGCCTTTTTTTAGTATCGATACCAAAACATACAAGAACACTGTCTTACGTTGGTTTTATTATGTTTGCACCACTAAACAAACAGACAAAGTTTCTGCGATTAGTGGGGCCAGAGCGATGGGGCAAACACACTTAAATACTGTCTGAGGTCCAACAAGTACAACAAGTACAATTACAAGTACAATTTACATTTAGGTACAGTAAGTCTGGCTGGACACACCTTTACATTAGCATCGGAGCGCAGGTAACGATGATCAAACAACAGACATGTGAAATAAAACAGCAAACATGTCAAATAAAAACACAAAGTTACCTATGGCTTCGTGTGAGACTAAATGATTTAACTAGTATGGCTTTTAACACTTCTTGCAGCGTATATTGACTAAAATTTCAACCACAATTCGCATCTGATTGTCGATACTTTTGACAACCCTACTGAAAACAGAATGCAATTTTAACCCCAAATCACAAAAGTTTCTTCTATACTAGTTTTAACATAGACCGAGATCAATCTAAACTGTTCAGTAAAGGTCCGTCTTTGGATAGCTGTTGAAATATGTATCTCGTTTCGAAACTAGCTTCAGTATCGATTAATATCTGGGTGTCAGTTTATTGAAAACTCGAACTTTCACAGGAGCTGGACCATCGATCGTACCAGACTACCCGAGAATACCACAATTCCAGGTTTAAAATGATCATATCAAGTGTGAAACAAGATGATCCATTTTTCCTTCTTTTGTTAGAGTTCACAGAAGCACACGCCCAGCCCGAAATGATCTACGTAATGTACAGCTTTGTGACTCCCGGCTGAACCATGCCACATTCATTTTTAAAGTGCGAGCTCACATTTCAGCCTCATTAATTAGCTCCTTTCTCACCGACTCAGGAAGTAGGCTCCAAAAATTACATCTTTTTACTTTTTGTCAGTCCCTGTGGAGCCATTTTGATTTCCTCCACTGAATCCATTACCGCAAAAAACATCTTGGTCTGGGGTTCGGTTCCATCAGCATCGTCCTAACGAGGCTCTGGAGATCACTGTCCGCTACTGTTTAGATTTAGAGCTCAAACGCTGGAACTTTGTGTGAGCCGTTGTGCCAGTTAAAGTTACACTGTGTAACTTTTCACGTGAGGAGACAGCCAAACGCCTGCTTGTCCCCGTGAAGATGTTATTGCAAAGTCTGAAACGTTCCACTGTTTGGCATTAAATTGATCTATCTTGCATTTATTGAGTTACACCTGTTTTTATCACTAAATATTTCCTATGCGTTTTCCTATGCCAGAAAAGTTACATAGTGCAGCTTTAAAGAAGACATATTATGCTTGTGTCTGATCTCTGACACCCGTGGATCATTATGTTATAATTCGCACATTTTAAATCACAATGTGTATCTAAAACAACTTAATAAAAGAAAACCACGGGGTCCAATGGGAGCCGACGTCGCCGTAAATGTCATCATAACAAAGAGCCGTGGAGCTGTCACATAAAAGAGCAGAGGATTAAAAAAAAAAAAAAAGAAAACCACCAAAATGACTATGTGATGCTGCCAAATCGTACACATATCATCGATTAAGTAAAAATGAAAAACGAAGTGCGTACGTCACAGTGGGTGTGAAGCGGTGGCGGTGAAAATGAGGGTTGATCATTTCATTTTCACTTCATTTTCATTTCATTTTCATGTATTTATTTCGAGCACAGGTACACCTAAAGCACATCTCACAATCTGTTCTTAACTTGTCAAGTCCCGCCCCATCTTCCATCAGGACACAAATCAAAGGCTTTGTTTATGCTTCCTATTCAGTTGAAGGAAAAAAAATGAAAAAAAAAAGAATACATACACATGCATATACACACACATATATACACACACATACATATCATATATACACACATACATACCCTATATACACACATACATATCATATATACATATACAGTGGTCCCTCGCTATATCGCGGTTCACCTTTCGTGGTCTTGCTGTTTTGCAGATTTTTTTTGGTGCAATTTTCATGCTTTTTCACAGTGTATGAGCGTGCGTTGTGTTCTGCGTCCTGATTGGCTGTTGGACTGTAGACCATTGTCCATCAGTCTCCTCCGTGCCGTGTCTCCTGTACAGTACAGAATGTGTTCAGACAAATTTACATAAATGTTGGATCGCAGTGTGACTCTGAAGTGCTGTGTGTTTGCGAGTTTTCTCCCCGACAAAACCCACAATGTCGATGAAACGTTCTGCACCGACAAAGACGCCTACGAAGGTTTGAACTTTGAGAGAGTTTAAACGAGAGAGAAATGTGAGAAAATGTGAATGTATGTGTGAGAAAAGTGTATAAAGTGTGTGGTGAGGGGTTTTACAGCCAAAAACATTTAGAATAATTGTAAAAATAAAGCTGATACTTTTTGGATTTTGCCTATTGTGGGTTATTTATAAAATGTAGCCGATTAAATGAGGAACCTACACGCATAGACTCATTTAATTCATGACAATAAAATCAGCAAAATGATCTTCATCTTGAAAATAACCGACAAGCAGGAATTACTCCAAGTACAAGTTCGAGAAACATCTAGAGCTTTGAAAAGTCTGGGTTGCAGGATAGGTCTGATTTAAACTCCATTGTTTATAAAGCGTCCGACAGTTCACACTATACATGAATGACTCTACTATGACTTTATGTTGAAGTATACTTGCTTTTATCGAGTATTAGTAACTCTGGCGCATAGTGTTGTTCACCCATGTTACCTACGTTTGAATATTGGTGATGGTCGTTGGAGCCGATGGCGCGAATCGACAACCTCGCTTACCTCAGCCCACCCCAGGGCAGCTGCGACTACATATCAGCTCACCACCATTGAATACACAAGTTATAAAGTTGAATTCTCACTCAGTCTTCGCACTTTGCCTTAAAACGAATACATTATTTTTACAGCCAATTACATTTTTACCGTACATTCCCCCGATGTGGAGTACGTACAGTATTTCTCCCGGCACATCTCTTTACTCCTGTGTGCTTTTTTTTTAATAGACCAACTGAAAACTGGTGCAGGTTTTATTGCAACACAAATAATTTTGAAAAACAGAAACAAATAAATAAGACCATGAATGTGTTGTTTTTTTTTTTTTTTTATACAGCTGGGAGTGTGTCAGCAAAAAGGAAATATTTGGCAGTATATCGAGACTCTGAATAAGTCATAGGAGCTTGGCTGGACTTAATCCTCCTCTTACTTCTAATAAATCGTGAAAATCTAGGAGCAGATTTAGACACTCTGTTATTGCTTTGTGAGGGAGTGTGTCTATTTGCAACGGAAAGACGTACTCAGATTGTAAATGTATGTGTTTTGTTTTGTTGCGTAATTCGATTATTTTGAAATTGCTGGGAAAGCTGTGCCAACTTTTTGACTGCTTTCGTTTCATAGACCCAGTTATTAAAGGGCCCGTACTACGATGTTTTATGTTCTATGTTATAATGTAGTTTCCTCATCACAAACAGACCTGGAATTGTGTTTTTTTGTTTCATTCACACACGTTTAACACACAAACCCTGCATATTTAGACATTTAACACAATGTGCAGACCGTGAATTTAATTAGGACTTTTCTTCATCAGTGTCGTCGTGTCATCCCAGAGGCGTTCTGCATTTTAATCTCTGAGAACACTGTACATTCTCTCCTATATAAGAGTAAAAATGTATCTTTCTTTAATTGAAAATCAAACAGCGGCGTCTGACAAACTTGTTCTGACAATATTAAATGAAACTGCAGTCGTGAGTTTGAACTGCACTGAACTAATGAAACGTTGACCTAAAAACAATTTACATTTAAATATCTCATGTGACATAATGTGTCATTGGCCCCGCCCTCGACGTAAACCTCACTGGTCGAGCGCTCACATCCTCTGACTCACAGGTTGACGGTGCGATTCCAGCTCCCACAGATCACAGACGTTGGGCGAGACACTTAACCCGTCTCGCCCTCGGTGTCTGTGTGCGCTGGTGTGTCGGGTCAGAGTTTCATTTTGTTTCATTTTTGTTATAATGTTGTTTCATTTGTTGCGAGGTGTTGTCTCGATGTGTGCGAGCTCACATTTCAGCCTCATTAATTAGCTCCTTTCTCACCGACTCAGGAAGTAGGCTCCAAAAATTACATCTTTTTACTTTTTGTCAGTCCCCGTGGAGCCATTTTGATTTCCTCCACTGTTTTTAAGTCCACACACTTACACCAAACTCACGCTCAACAAATTGACTGTTTCTCAGCCAATACTAAAGCAGCGGCTATTGTTTTAAACCTCATTTAAACCAACTCTCCAGAATGCACTTAATCCAATGATGAATGATGTTTTCTTCCATACGTATGTGGAATATCAAAGTTCATTCCTTCACACAGGTTTAACACACAAACTCTGCATATTCAGGCTGAGCTCTTCTCTCAAACTGAAAACACTCTGTCCCACCTTGTGATGTCATCATGTGGTAATAGAGGAAGTGCTCCACTGTGTTTTTACACTCCACACACCTTCACTTATATAGAACATTATAATCTCGTGTGGATATAGAACCCATTGCATCACACTTTCTTTTGAAACTTTGAGAGTTTTGGAAGAAAATGTGAAAAAGTTGCAGGTCTAGACTTGTGTTTTTGCTGTTGTGGCAGTTAGTGAGTGATTGTGGACTTTTGGTGAAGATAAATGGTTTGTGTGTGGTCAGACTGTGCAAAGTTTGAGCCTGAGATTCTGGCCCAGGGGAAGTCGTTCGTTTTTAGATGTATTTTTGTTTCCATGGCTTTGCTTTGAGGCCTGATGTGACTTGGCTGTTTTGGGGGTTTGTGCATAAGGACCTTGGGGCTGTCTCGTTTGCTTAATAGAAAACCAGCGAGCAGTAATTTTTATGTCGTTACCATGGTTCCACACGGGTGACGGTTGGACCCAATAGATTTCCTCATTCGTTCATGTGTTGTTTCATATATTTTAAAATGTATTGGCCAGAAATATGTTTTTTTTTATTCATTATTATGCATTTTTTGGCTGGTGCGACTTACACTACGAAAAATATGGCACTCAAATATATTTTAAGGCAATCGGTAATGTTTAGTCAGGTACTTTTTGACATGTATGTCCCATTGTCTTTTATATGTAATCTGTATAAAACATAATTAGCTTGTGTATAAATGTGTTTTTTACTACTCTGATGGTCAAGTCTTGGCGATGGTGGCTCAGTTGGTAGAGTGATCATCCGCTGATCTGAAGGTTGACAGTTCAAAACAGATGAATGCTGTTGTTGTGCTCTTGGGCAAGACACTTAACACACCTCGCCCCCTTGCATATAAATGGGTGTGTATGTAAAAAATGTGACCATTGTACCATTATGTAACTTTTCTGGTGATGGATCTGGCATCTCCTTGTCTCCATGGAGATGCCATTGCTTTGCCTGGAATGTTCCAAAGTACAGCATTAAACTTATCTATTGCTTCAAGTATTCTCTTATAGGTGTTTTACCGCCAAAAAATACTTATAAAACATGCATTCTTTCTGTAAGCAAAGTTGCCATTCCACAGATCTGACCTGTAACTTCCCCTGGTGACTTTCCACACATAGATGACAGATGGGTTTAATGCCATACTGTGCAGCACTCCAGACGGATCACCACGGAGATGCTTGTCACAATCTTAGCTAACTTTTTCTCTTACAAGCCAACATGGCGTAGTTCTTCTTTAAATTGGTCTATAAGTGTCTTGTTGGCGGCACAGCTCTTAATTAGTGCTAAATAATGAGGTGTACTTGGCTGATACCTCCTGATTACACTGCGTTTAGGTTCCATTAGCGTCCCGATTAGTGAAATGTAAAGCACCCGTCAATAACACGCAGACACGGAGCGGTTAGGCCTGTCACGAGAGCACATTTACAAGCACAATATATCGCTACGGAGAAAACTTGCGATAAACGATCATATTGAAACTACTTTACGCCACGGACAGAATGTAGTATAATCCAACTTAACCCATTTTTAAATAGACAGAACAAACCAATAATTAGACATATCAGTTATTATTCGACTCTCTACAGCTCACAGTACTGGAGTGACAGTGGCTCAGTTGGTAGAGCGTTCAGCCAATGATCTGAAGGTTGGTAGTTCAAATCCCACATTACCTGCAGTCCTGACTTACCTCTAGTTCTCACAAACCTTTCTTCATGTTAGTGATGGATGGATCAATACCACAGTACTAATACTTAAAAGTTTTTTAATTTCTTTATAGGAGAGTATAGAGCTTCATAGTGTATCACAATCAAACTGAACACACACAATTTGAGCTGGTGCAGTTACTTAGATAATACAAAAGACTCAGTAAACAACAAAAATCCTGTCGTTATGTTTTAAAAAATACTTTAGTTTAGATCAATACAACCAGAAATACATGGGATTCTTCTATTTGTCATATTTGAGTCTTTTGTACGGAGCCCTGCAGATGACTGAAAGGAAAAGAATAATATTTACAAAATTGAAAGTAAAATTGAAAAAAAAAAAATATCTTGAGGGAATGAGATATTATCTTGAGAGAACATAATAATTTCTATTCATATATTTTCACAAGCGCGTAAGATATTTGACTTAAAAAACAAAATCTCGTTCCCTTGTGACAATTAAGTCAAGATAATATCGTCTTGGAACATGATATTATCTAGTGGCCACGCATTAATATTATATTTTGCAAATGTCCTATGCTGGGCTCTGTATTTTTGTGAATGCTTTTGGAGTTGTTTACATTGTGGACTTTTTTTTTTTTTTTTTTTTTTTTTGCATATATCATAAATCTACATAATCTAAAAATAACAATAGTTTTTTTTTTTTTTTTTTTTTTTTTTTTTTTGTCTCCAAAATTGTCTAGCCCTAGGAGAAGCCTCTTGGTGTCGGTATTTAATGGATATAACAATACTATTCTAATATTACTTGTCATCGGATGTAAACAAACATCACACACTGCAAAATGGAGTTTATGGTCACAAAAAACTCCAACAAATGCCATTATGTATTCCAGTGTCAGAAAATAACACAGTATGGGCTCTTTAATACTTGTGAGTAAATATGTTTTTACTTTACAGGGAGTAACAGCATATGGATGTACTTGCTGATTACTATTATGGTTTAATATGGCTTAATTTTCAATGCCCTTTTTGACCCCTATAAGATGTTTTTCCATGTTGCTAATACTCAAACGCATCACGCCGATCAAACATGACAACTTCACACATCCACCACTTTCCACACTAATGAATTATACAGCTGCTAGCATGGAAAATGTGCACATGCTTTATTTATTATCGACACGGAAATCAGTGCAGTTAAGTCGGCATCCGTACGGCAACACCAATCCGTCGGTTCGTCGATGGTCACGTGACGCGGGGCGAGCCGAGAGGAGATCTGAAATGTCCATAGTGCATAGTGTTAAATATGTAATCGTGAATATGTGCTGTATAATGCATAGGAACGAATAGGTTCATAAGTGCATCTGAGCAAACGTCATATTAAGGATGGGTCCATAGGTTGTAGTTAAAATATTAATACAAAGGCTAAAAATAACGTGTTGATGCTACACAGGAAACTGGCAAAGCGTTGAACCATCGGTAGCACGCGTATCGTCTGTGGTAATATGGAAAATCTTGGCCTTGTATTTTTTTATGTGACAAAAATCTTAATCAATTTCCAAAGTTGGCACGCAGATCTACACAGCTGCACCACTTTCCACTACGATTATGTTCAAAATGTGGCTTAATGTGTCTTATGGGCCACCGTAGTTCAGTTGTTGGTAGGGTGTTCAATCACTGATCCGAAGGTTGGCAGTTCAGCTTTACTACTACCTACATCTAGGACTGGTAAAATGATAAAAATGTATTATTATTATTATTATTATTATTATTATTATTATTATTATTATTATTATTATTATTATTGTTATTATTATTATTATTAGGCCCGAGCCTGGGACTCCGTCCCGGCGAGGGACTCATTAAAACCGCGTCCGGAGCGTAGAAAATGGCAAAAATCAAGTAGTAAACACGTCCCGACATGGCAGTGAGTGGTGTCAAAAATTAGAACTCCACGAGCTCTAATTGTCACAAAAGACCCCGAGAAAAAATAACGAAAGACGACTCGGTAGCGCCACCTCAAACTTTCATTTTCATGGGGCCAATGGGAGCCCGACTCGGAAAAAAGTCGACGTAAAAATCCGAAACTCACATCAAAAAATAGTACATGTCGGGACATGACAAAAATGATATTATGGCCCCGCCCTAAAATGTACAGGACGCCGGCCATATTGGATCAAACCCGGGAACGACAAAAGTGCACACCCTCACATTCAGGACATTTTCTCGCCCAGTTTTCATCACAAACACTACAAATTTGGCCAAATCCCTCTAAACCCATGTGTGATTAAAGATTAACAATTACATTTTGATTATGACTTCGGGTGTGGTCAGGGTGAATTTTCAACAAAATCGCAAATGTATGAATATTTTAAAAAAAAATTTCTCTTTCACACATTTTTTGTTGGGAAAACGCTAATACAGCGTTTATGCACATTTGTGAGTTGAACGCAATGATATGCAAATCAAGGCACTCTCTCACAAAATGGCTCTCTAGCGCCCTCTTCAAATTTCATTTGAAGAGGGCGCGAGTATCATAGCAACCAAAGAGCCAATCCAGAGAAAGGCTGTTGAAGGTAACGCCCCTTTCTACCCACACCACTGGTTTAGCAGGGAGCGGGGATTAGGGTTAGGAACACTGTCAATCAAACCTGTTGCTAACGCTAGTGGGAGCAACCTTCATTTTTTTTATTTATTTATTTTTTTGGTCATTCATTTTGTTTATTTATTTCAAGCACGTGTATCAGGTACACTTAAAGGACATTTCACAAACTTGTTCCCTTATAAGCTCGGGGGTGCGACTTATACTCAGATGCGATTTATACGTGAAATATATGGGGGGTTTTTTCAGTATTTTTTGGCTGGTGCGACTTACACTCCAGTGCGACTTATACTATGAAAAATACGGTAAGTCGTGAACAATTTTCTCACTCCTGGTACACAGTTGTGAAGAAGTCGGGCTGCAGATGGCGCTGTCGTCCCACTGCTCCAAGTAGGTGGCAGAGCGCAGCCAAAACGATTAAGGTATGAAACAAATCGACACAGAGGATCGCGACAACTTAAAAAGACCAAACCACATCATTAGCGGAAATAACTGACGTTCACTCTCTGTGGCTGAAACCTCGATAAAAGTAAAACCAACCGGTGCAGTTTACAGGCTCTGAAGAAACGACAACGCCTCATCAGATAAAGAGGCAGAAGAGCGGCTCAAACTCAACCATCGTCTTTTGAACGTTTGCTGTAGTTTCCTTGAAAATGCTAAAATACGGCGAGCGAGCGCTTCAAACGGGCCGCGTCACGTCGTACACTGGAGCACACAGGTGGACACTTTCTCCGTGAACCGCCGTCTTTATGAAGGCGGGAAAAAAACGATGAATGTTCCGTGAAAGGAGAAGTGACTGGAGATATCTCAAACAGACCATTCATCAAACACAAGTCTGCACATTCACCGGTGACGTCTGCTGTTTTTCTTCTCTCTCTCTCTACCTTTACATCTCTCCTCTTTATCTCTCGTATTCTTTCTTTTACTCTCCCTCACCGCTCCCCTCGCTCTTTCATCCCTTCCTATCTACCTCCCCCTCTCTGCCCTTTTTACCCTTATCAATCTCTCTCTCTCTGTCTGTCTCTCCTTTGTACTCTTACTCTTTCTTTCTCTTCTCTCTCTCTCTGTCTGTCTTTCCTTTGTACTCTTTCTTTCTCTTCTCTCTGTCTCCCTGTCTCTCCTTTGTACTCTTACTCTTTCTCTCTCCCTCTCTCTCTGTGTCTTTCTTTCTCTTCTCTCTCACTCACCCTCTCCCCTCACAGCTTTCTGTCTCTTCCCTCCATTTCGACTTACCCCCTTTCATTCCCCCAATCTTCATCACTGTCTCTCTCCCTTTTTCTTTCTCTTTTTTCCTCTGCTCTGCCCTCTCCATCACCCCTCCCCTTACTTCTTCACTGTCTCTCTTTCCTCCTTTCTACCTGCCTCTCTCTCTATTTTTGTTCCCTTCCCTATCTCGCTCACTCCTCCCTTTCTTTCCACCCCCTTTTCACTCCCCAATCTTCCCCTCTTCCTCTCTCTTTTCTCTTTCCCTCTTTTCCCTCCCTCTTTCCTCAGTTTGTTTACCTCTCTCTTTCTCTTTGTTGTTCTCTACCTTGCTCCTTCCTTCCCCTTCCATTCCTCCCTTTCTTTCTATCTATCCCTCCCCCTCTTCTCCCTTCTCTTTTTGTCGCTCTCACCCGGTCTCCTCGCTGTCCCTCTTTCCAATCATCCCTCCTCCTGTATTTCTCTCCCTCCCTCTATATGTGTCTCTCTTCTTCTTACTCTCTTTCTTCCCTCTCTCTTTCTCACCGGCGCCACCTCTTTTCTTTTTTGGTCTTGCTCTTTTTTGTCTGGCAGCTCACTGACGATAACAGATGGTGGGCATTAATAACTTCATCTCAGCGTAAAATGAATTCATATCCGGCTCCTTCACGGGACGAAGAGAGAGAAAAAAGACGGAGAGAAAACACAGAAAGAGAGAGGGAATAGTGAAATAGGGGAGGGTGAAAAGGTGGAAAAGAGGAAGAGCATAGAGAGGGAGATAAAGAGAGGGAGAGAGAAGTGTGAAGAGAGACAAAAGTGAATGCGAGAAATTAAAGAGTGAGAGAAGTGGAGGTGGAGAGAGAGAAAGAGAGAGGGAGAATGAATGAGAGGAGTGTGAAGGAGGGAGAGAGAGAGAAGAAAGACAGAGGGAGGGAGATGGAGAGGATGGAATGAAAAGGAGAATGACAGAAAGAGCTAAAGAGAAAGAAGAGAGGAAGGGAGAACAGAAAAAGAAAGAAAGAGAAGCAAAAAGGAAGGAGTGAATAAGAGACAGGAAATGAGATGGATGGGAGAAAGAGGGAGAGAAGGATGGGACAGAGGGAAATAGAGGGAGAGAAATGGAGGGGAGGGAAAGAAGGAGGGAAAGATGAAGAAAGAAGAGAGAGAGACACATACAAACATCAACATCTGATAATGTGTCCAGTGTAGTATCCATGGATGTGAAAGCTAACTGGAGGTACAACGCAGTGTGCCCAATGTGTATAAGATCAGATTCATGTTACAGACTGTCTTACTGCGCAGATACACCTACAGTTATAAATTATGTTTTATCTATATTATAAGTGTGTGCATTCTGGTCAGCTTTTTTTTTTTTTTTTTTTTTTGTTTTTCTTATGGTTTGTTTTGGTGTAAAAAGCTTCAACTTTATGTAACTGGATGTGTGCCAAAGTTATCTAAAATATATATATATCATATATATAATATATCAATCTATGTTATATTTTGTGTCTGTTGACAGGGGAGACATTACAGGCAAAACTCTTTTTTTTTTTTTTTCATTTTATTTGTTTTGTGTCAGTTTGGTCTCTTAGCATACAGGTATTCAGGTGGAAACAACAAAACTGTCCACTCTGTACTGATTTATTTATTTATTTATTTATTTTGTATTATTTATTTATTTCTGTTTTCTCATAAATAAATAAATAAATAAATAAATAAATAAATAAATAAATAAATAAATAAATAAATAAATAAATAAATAAATAAGTAAGTAAATAAATAAATAAATAAATAAATAAATAAATAAATAAATAAATAAATAAATAAATAAATAAATAAATAAATAATCCCTGTAGGGACACACACTAAACTTACAATCTTATACTTAAGATTTTGATGACTTGTATAGAAGGATTTTTTTGTCTAATTCCAAGTCTGATTTATTTAAGTTTTCACCCTAAAAATTAGATTTTTTACCCAAATTTTCAGTCTGATCTGGTTTACCCAAATGCTAAATCATATATTAAAAATCCTTTGTGTATATTTTGGTGTTATATCCAGTATGTCAACAAAAAGAAGCAAGAAATTCAAATCTGGCATTTCTGTTTTGAACAAAAAAAATTGTCAATTTTAGTTGTTTTTTTTACACCAAAAATGGCTTATTTTTATGTAGAAACATGACATGATGAAAAACTTGTAATACATTTTTTTCTTACAATTATGTGCAGAAACTACCATAGAAGTTTCAGATTGATACATCTAAATTTAAGTTTTTTTCCTGTTCAGCTGCAGTGTGTCATCTTAAGCTAAAGGCTAAAGCTCATAATCGTGTTGTTGAAGATCACCCCCCCCCCCCCCCACACACACACACACACACCCACACACACACACACACACACATTTGCTTATACACGCTGCAGTTACATCACACACACATTAGAGTACAGTTCATACTTAACCCATTCTACGTCCATGTTAGCTTTACATTTTACCCTTAAACTCAGCTGGTTTGTGATGTGTTTTCAAAGCGTTCCTAAAAGTCAAAGTTTGTTTGCTCCGTGCTTCTATATTTAGCCTGAGTCTGACACAGCTGCAGGTTCACTCCTCAGATCTGCACCTGCTCACAGGGACTCGTGCTGCACACTTCTCCTGTGTACTTCTCCTGTGTACTTCTCCTGTGTACTTCTCCTGTGTACTTCTTAGTTCTCTCAGTCTATTTGAACTCCACACAGGTATTCTAGCACAAACTCCAGCAATGTTCACATACATTCTCCCATGTATTTGAGCACAATTTCTCTTGCTCCAGTACAAAGATATAAGCAGATCAAAATATGTATACTATGTCTAATTAGAAAGTATTTAATTCCTTGATAGTCAGGAACGGCGTGTTAGCATGCTAGTTAGTGTTGCTTTACTGTCACGGCAAAACTGTTGGTTTTTTTTTCATGTTTTTAAAGGTTTCATTCACACATTTAACACACAAACCCTGCAGATTTAGCCTGAGTTCTTCTCTCAAATTGAAAACACCCTGTTCCACCTTGTGATGTCATCATGTGGTAATACAGGAAGTGCTCCACTGTGTTTTTAAACTCCATACGCCTTCACTGGAATCATTTGGATCATTTCAGCCCTGGAATTGTCAATCTTTACTGAACTAAAGGTGAAAGGAGGTGTTAACTTGAAAACTACCACTTCATGACATCACAAGGTGGAACAGAGCATTTTGAGGTTTGGAGATGTAACAGACTAATAATAAAGTGCTACTCAAATATGTGTGAATGAAAAAGAACACAACTCCAGGTTTGTTTTTGAGGAGGTAATACATTATAACACAACTTAAAGCTCACGAGTCAATTTTGTGTAAAAAAAAAAATCAGGTACAGCACTTTTAAAGTCAATATTTGCTTTCATATTTAGCTTTCATTCGGAGACTGCCTACCTTTCCTGATATATATGGAACATTTTTATTATGATTATGTTTAGAGATGCAAGTTGTTAGCATTTTTAGTCAATTATCCTGCCAAAAATAAACCAAGAAATATAAACGACTATTCCGTGTTTCATCTCTACACAGTGATAAATCTGAACTGCATCTTACCTGTGAACAGCATTTCTATTCAAGAGACACCACCACGACCGCCGCAGTGCCCCCGGGTGGCCACTAGAGGCTGTCCTGTCACCGTGGCAGCGAGGCAGGAGGATTTTGAAACTGCGTCTGAAGCCGAGCGCCACAGCGGGGATCGGACCACTCATACAAAGTGAGGTTAAATCAATGATACAGTGATGAAAGCCTCAGCTCGGAGACATGGGGACGGGAGAGGAGAAAGAGGAGGAGGAGGAGGAGAGGAGGAAGAGTATGGCCACCAGGCAGAGGGGAGGCAGAGGAAAGCGCTTGATCAGAACCAGAGGAGGGGTAATTGAATAGCATATTATATAATGGCAGATGAAAAGTGTATGCAGTAAAGACAGGGATGACCTCGCGCCGCAAAAGGAGAGAGGAGACAGAGACGTGCCTTTGAAATATGGAGTGTTTGAGGAAGAAATGAAAATATGGCCCTACGTCTTATTTTTAATCCGCTCCGGGGAGGTTACAGTGCAGTGTGAGCTTTGTGCCGGTTCCAAGCGCATGTAAGGAAGAATGGAAGTTCAAGTGTACGGCGTTTGCACTGGTGTGTGTTTTCTTGATGTAAAAAGCTTTGAGTGCCTCGAAGGTGGAAAAGCGCTAATAAAAATGTGACCGTTTACCATTTAAAAGGTTGGTGATGTTCAGCTGATGCCAAAAGAGAAAAGAAAAAGGACTTTATCTGCAGGTAGGGGTGATATTTGGCAAAAATGAATGTATCGATATGTGTGATGTCTGTTCATTGCCAATAATTTTTCAATATCCGACTAATCATAACTATCCCGGCTTTGTTTTGTTTAGTTTTTCAGTTCATCTGCTTTTAATTTAAACACCACACACCTGTTTAAACACATTTTATTTAGTTATATTTAGTCAGTTCAGTTTAACACATCCATCTACCCTTACATGAATCTCCACATGGTCCAAAAGGAGGGGGCGTGTCCTAGGGCGGCCATTTTTAAAGACTCGGGTGTGGTTGTGGGCTGAACCATGTGTTTTTTTTGTTTTTTTTTTCAATGTCTTTGTGTATTTTGTTGAAACCTTTAAGTGTTTAGTTTTATTTTAAACACTTTTTGAGTTAAAGGGATATAGTCCACAGTGTATGATGAGATCCTGTTGTACATGGTGTTTACCTGGGGGAGGAGCTTCTGGGTATAGACGGTATAAAAGCAGGGCACGTCAGTCTTTCGGGAGAATCAAGTAGCGTCGTACACGTGGAGTTTTCCTTCGTTTCTTAATGTCTGTTGCATTTGCTTTAGTTGAACACTATTAACTTTTGTAAATATGTATTATTTTTCCACGGTCTGCCTCCTCCTTCGACCACGATATTTTTTGGATTTATCTCGATGGCACTGATTGGTTAATATTCTAACAGTGCATCTGGATGTGCGTAAATACGTGCACATCCATTCTGTCCTGCTATAATCCCCCTGTAGTAGCATGAATTCCTCGCCTTGGATCCAGAATGCACATTTCAATACTTGAGGATGTGATTCTGGGCACCGTTGTTTCACATGGGCATGACTGACAGGTGGATTAGCCAATCAGGGACATGCACGGTCAAAATGAACACGCTGCTTCCTGCTTACGAGGAAAAAAAGGAGAAAAAATATCACCGAGTTCTGAAAAACATTGTGGATGAATGCTTGATTTGAAAATACACAACAGAATAGTAACACATGAAACTAGCCGCTACTTCCTCTCTTGTATAAACGAACCCGTACTTCAAACTCTACGGACTCAGTAACTCCAGACCATCATAAAACATTCCAGAGCCGGCAGCTGTTTGGAGACTTCCACAAGGTTGCAGCAAACTCCTCCATCCTCTGCTCTCGGTGCTGCAGGCTCCCCAGCTCCACCACAGCTCAGCCCCGGGAATCAAAGATGGCCGACATAAAGTCACATAAAAAGTGTGTCTGCGCTGTGGGCTTTGCAGAGTCCCTTTGTCCTCGCAGGCGTGCTCCTGCTCAGACCAGTGCGCCGGTCCGTGGGGTCAGCCGCTCCTCTTCATCGTCTGCTGGGTCTGTGAGGAGGGCTGGAGGGCTGGGGGGCTTTGGGAGGCTGTGCTTTCAAACTAGAAAAGAGGAAGCTGGTATTTTCAACAAAGAAATGCCACAAAACTGATAAATATGAAACATTCTTTATGTAGTATCAGTCGGGTCAATTTTCCCCTGGAGTCATATTCTGAAGTTATGTCTTTGAAAAGTTTAAGTTGTTTTAAGTTCAATTAAATGTATTTTTGTGTAACCCCAGATCACACAGCACACATAACGCACACAGCACACACATTGCTCTCCTCAGTGCTTCAGTGTGTGTGTTAACATATGTGCGACTGTTTGATTTGACTGTGTTTGATCATTAGACTCACACACAAAGAACATAAAGCTAAAACCAGTGTCTGCTTTACATGTTTGATTTGAAACCTCTCTCTCTTTATCGCTCTCTCTGTCTCCCTTTCTCTGTCTCTCACTCTCTTTCTCTCTCTATCTTTGTCACTTCCTCTCTCTTTTATCTCACTTTCTCTTACTCACTTTCTCTTTTCTTTCCTCTCTTTCTCTTACATTCTTTTTCTCTCCTCTTGTATCTCTCTTTCTCTCACTCTTTCTCACTTTCTCTCTCTCTCTCTTGTTCTGCTGAAAAAGTAGAAGTACATGTTTCAGTATGTATGTGTCACAGCCTTAGACACATCAGTATGATTCACCTGCAGGACTCATGTGTCCACTGGCTCAGTTTTAGAGAAAAGTCAGAGGAGGTGGACCGCTCCTGCACAGATCAGCTCTGATCTCAACCTCGCCTCAACTTTGTAACAAATAAACTGTTTTCTAATTAGATGAAGCCGGTGTTTCTCTGTCTGATCTGTCACAAAGTTCTGCTTTTAGAAAACACTGTGACAACAGTACAGTATTTCAGCGTTAACTTTTATTTTACCTGAGGAAAGTCTTTCTTTTTTTTTTTTTTAGGAGACCTGTGTCACCTTTCTCTCTATATATATATATAATACTATGATTGACATCTCACAAATTAATACAAATATGTTCACCGTGAAAATCTCGCCACGGCGTCTTCATCAGCTTGAAGATACTGTGTATCCAGAGGTTTAAAAACACAGCGTCTCCAGAGGTTTAAAAACACGGCGTCTCCAGAGGTTTAAAGACACACTCAGATGCTCTCTCTCACATTGATTTTATGTTGAGTTGTTGCTACATGTGTACACTGACAACAGCCTCAATTATCTGCAGATAAAACCCCCTGAAAATGCAGTTACTTTTACGGTGATTCAGGGCCTGAAATTGAACACAATACAACACAACACTGGCTCGAGAAAGGACTTTTCATACATCGCTCTTGTACAGCACGATTTTGAGTCCTTGTAGCCACAGCTGCCACAGGGCTAACTCACACATGGCTGTCAATCTGTGCCAACATTGGGGCTGAATGTAGTGATGGAATTGAAATCGCAGTTTGAGTTTTTGCAATTGTCAAATCACAAATCATACATTATATATTATTTAGATATTGAAATGTCCTCTGCACAACACATCATTTACCTGGATTTAAGACAGTTCAGTTCATAATATGTGTACAGTAGCATGCTAGCTAGCTCACTGCGTCTCAAAGCTAACAGTCACTTTTATTAAAATTGGAAAATATAAAATAAACAATCTATTAACATTCAAAACAATTAAAATAAAGACTACTACCCAATTATTACTTTGTTTATATGTAGAATACTTAAATCTGTGTTGTTTTAATATTTATTATGCTTCAAAGTTAGCATTAGCATTAGCACTGAGACACAAACATCTCTCTTTGTGTCCTGTGGTGAAGTATTTATTTTATTTGTGTTGTTCTTAGCATGTGACATCCATCTTTCCATCCATCTTTAAATATTTATTCGTTTTAGCAGGACTGAGCCAAAACCTCATAGAGATAAAACTCGACAGGAAGTAGTGACGCTAACAGTGAGGTTAGAGTCTTACCATGCAGATAACCTCAACAAATATTTAGTATATGACAAACGTCTATGATAAAAGTAACTGACAGTACAATGTGATACTTTACCGTGACATAATGCAGCGACCAAACCTGACTTTGAGAGCACAGTTTGCAGTGTGTTTAACCTCAGCACAGGTTTTTAGACTGGTCTGTAATTACCTGTCTGAGCCTTTTCCTGCAACACGACTCCACAGAGCTGCTGTTTTTAGCTGCAGCGGCTAATGGCTCCTCTGCTGCGATGGAGAGAGAGGTGTTATCCAGCACAATCATATGAAAGTGTGGGTTATTATGCCTGGAGATATGTCCTGGTATCTTCAAATACACTGCAAACAGTATTCTAGGCTAACAAACTGCAGTCAATAGCAGTGTTGTCCAGATAGCGGAATTTCAAACTTGATTTCAGTCCTAAGGAACAGACTTAATTTTGATTCTGATACTGCAATTATGATAAAAAACGCTCTTTATTTTCTGTTTTAACATTAAATAGTAGTACTTTCTTTCCTGTTCCCATGTGGCCTTATATTTCTGAGTTTTACCAACTGCAAAAATGTAGTGCATCAGAAATGTGCTAAAATATGCTTCAAGTATCACACAAAACATGAATAAACTGTACAATGAATCACCAAAGTACAGCAATATCACTCTATACCTTTATTTAAAACAACTCGAGTCACTAGGACACATCAAACTCAAGGCCCGTGAGCCAAATGTGGTCCGCTGTGTCATTTTATCTGGCCCGTGACAAAGTAAATGAAAAGGTATAATTGTCTTAAAGTGTCAGTTTATCAAGAAATACACAGTTACACAGCCTTTTTGTCATATCTGTGCAAATCCATATGCAGTATTTGAAACTTGAATAAGTAATAAATATAGAAACGGTTAATTAACTAGATTAAAAAGTAGCTGCATTTATATTACATTGTATTTGAACTTACTTACTTATGAAACTGAGTGTGAATAAATTGGTATGGTTGTGTATGTGTGTGTGAATGTTTTTAAATGCCGTATTTGAGGGTGAGATGTGTTATATTAGATGTATGTATCATATGTTTATATTTTCTTTCATCCACCTACACCAAACTGTTACTCTGACTCGCTGGGAATACAGGTGGAAATTAGTATTTTTGCTATGACCTGGCACCAAACTGTACATCTTTTCTGTTTTTTAAGGTCAATGTGTTGTTGTGCCCTGTCCCTGTCCAAATAAAAGCAGATCATACTATACCATTTGTGGGAGAATATATAGAGAAAATACATGTAGAATCTCATTGAATTACGGAAATGAAATAGTTCAAGCACTTTTCTTTGTGTACTGGATTATGGAGATGACCATCCAGACTTCAGCCTCTATTTTAAACCTTTAGACTCTTTCACTCAGCCCTTCATTTCAAAACATCTGATGCATTTAAACCCATCACTGTTCAATCTATGAAAAAGTAGATTGGCCATCGCTGTGTCAGATGAGAACAACTCTGTATAAATGTATTTATAAAGGAGTACGATGATAAATGAAATGAACTGTGTAGGTTTCTGTTCTTTTTTCTGCCTTTCATAATTATTTTATTATAGATGATATGCAAGAATAGAATCTCAAGTATATCTCCATAACAACCATTGCAACATCTCTCCCACACCTAAAAGTAATGACAGGAGCACAAGTGGCTTAGTGGGTAGAGCGCTCACCCACTCACCTGAAGTTAAGCGGTTTGATTACACCGTTGCACACTGCCTTTGTCCATGGGCAAGTGTGAGTTGTTTATCTTCATCTGTTGAGTGCTTTGAGTATTTGTACTGTACATGACGATACTCCATGTGTCGTCTTAGAGATGTGTGTAATTTGACTTTTGATTATATTGTCTAAGATAAAACTGATTAAAACAAACCTGCAGTGTATTCTCCCAAACAAGGACATAAGGTGATATTTCCGCACTCACATTTTAGCACACAGTGATAGACTGGTCTAAATATGATCAATGAGACATTTATAATCTTAATATAATAATACTGAGCTGTTCACTTTTGTTCATTACGATGGAGTATAATTGTCACATTAAGAAAATAAATTATGTGGGTGCTACAAGAATAAAGTCGTAACATTTCAACATTAAAGTCATAATTTTACAAGAATAAAGTCAAAATATTACAAGAATAAAGTCGTTATTTTATGAGAATAAAGTCAAAGTAAAGATGTAATTTTATTAAGATTTAGGGGCTGACATCAGTGTAAAACACAAGAGCAATTCACCAAAAGAATAAAGCTTATCTGAGTTAAAAGCTTAAATAAAAACCTACATACGATGGAGGTAGAACTTTATATTTTTTACTTTAAATGTAGAAAACTGTTGAATAATTTCCTTGGGGGTGTCGCTGTGTGTGTCCTGAGCAGGACATGACCGTGCTCCGATCCACAGCCAAATACAGGTGTAGGCGTCTTGGCGAGATTTTTTTGTTCCCTTGGCTTTATATTGCAACTTTAATGGCAAAATGTTATGACTTTATTCTGGTAGTGCCAGCATATTTTATATTTGTGACCCTTATACTCTGCCGTAGTTCATATATATATATATATATATATACAGCTGTGACATGCCTTTAGTTTGACATGTGTGCACTTGGCGTCTCATGAAAGTTCAGATGTGACACACTGGTGACATTTACACAGATGAATACACCACATGACACAACACAGGAGTCATATTTATTTCATATTTATTTCCACATGTTTCAGAGGACAGTGTGAGCTCTATATCTTCCATATCACCACATGAGGCTCTGTCTTGTCAGATATAAGTCCTTAACCAGTGTGTCCTTCTGTCTCAGAGCTCTGTGGAGCGCTGTTTTTCATGTGTAAAATGAAGGAGGAAGTATAGAATAAAATATGGTGTTATTGGTTTGGTTTCCGCAGAGTCGTGTTCTGATGGAGAAGAGGAGTGTGACTGTGCATTATTAATGGAAATCTCTCTCAAAGGAAATTTTCATATCACAAAGAACAGACACGAGGATTAAGGCACTGACGGCCACTCTTCCAGACTGACAGACTCTCTCTCTGTCTCTCTCTCCCTCTCTGTTTCTCTCTGTCTTTCTCTCTCTCTCTCACTCTCTGAGGTGGTCTCCTTCTCTCTCTCTCTCTCTCTCTGTCTCTCTCTGACCCCCCCTCCCTCTCTCTCTGCCTATCTCGCTCTCTCTTTCTTTCTCTTTCTCTCTCTCCGTCCTGTTGTATAATAATGGTTTTCTCTTGATCTTATGTAAATTGGTGATTTGTTTTGGTTATAGACATATGGATTGTCACTTTTTCCCAGTGTTTATCTTTGGCGTTATTCTGTGTTATTCTGTGTAATCCCTCAGTCGTCCAGTTATGATAGACTGTATATATAAATGGACACAGCTAATGTGCTAATGCAAACAGAGAGTGATCGTGGGCTGTGCTTACGGCTCCATGAACTCCAGTTCACTTTACAGTAGAAGACCGTCATCCCTCTCTCCATAAATGCTGCTGTCAGACTCATTATTTTGGTGTTATCTGTTATATTGTGTTTATAGTGACCTGTTCTACATTATCCTGGTATTTTTATTTCACTGTTATGTTCAAGATATGGACGTTCTTTCCAAGGTCACTCCTGCTACTGTTAGCAACAAGTTTGATTGACAGCCCCTGCTAAACAAGCGGTGCGGGCGGGAAGGCGCGTTACCATCCACTGCTTCATTCCAGATTGGCTCTTTGGTCACTATACTTCAGGTTAGAATTACAAATATGGAGCCTGGCTCCATAATGGCCCCTCTGCTCGAGCCTCGATGAGCTTCATTTGACTGGAGCTGAACACTGTGTCCACTTCTTTACACAGTCTATGATCCAAACGTCTTCACTCTAAAACGTTTGTCCAGTTGACAGAATATTTTTTCTTTTACTATTTCATGTTAGTCTTATTATGATGCTAAACATTTAACATTTAACAGCTCTGTCAGTATCATTTGTGCTAACTCTATATAAATAATGTCCTTTGAGCCTGTGCCACTTTAAATACATTTTACTGTTAGCTCATGTTCCCAAATACTATATCCATACCAAAAATGCTGCTCCTGACAAGGACATAATAATGTTTTCATCTACAGTACAACCTTGACTTTAGCCTCGACAAATAACAAACAGGATTTATTGACTGGTTTCCATGGTAACTGTCAATATTTTTGATTAAATGAAGATCCAGTGAACTTTATATTTCATGTAGGACGCTGAGTACATTGATAACTGTACAGCTTCAAGACTGATAGTGATGAGCAGTAGTGCTTTATTACAGTGAAGGGAACACGTGCTTTGAAAGTTCCACAATATGGCTTTAAACATACATGTAAAGCTTTTATTTCATTTTGGGTGGTTTAATTCCTCCAAAAGTACCTTGAATAACATGCATTCTTCTTGTGAGAAAGCTTGCCTCTCTACAGATCTTACCTGTAAGTTGGCTTGGCAGTGTCACTTGTTTGTCTCTATGTGGACAACGGGCATAGATCAGTTTAATGCCATACTCTGGGACATTCTTCTTGGTAAAGCAATACATTTTGCATGGAGAAAAAGGGGTTGCTTGCCGTTTACCAGAAAAGTTACGCAGTGCATCTTTAATTTCTCTAAATACCACTTTTACAAACCAAACCGCCGGCTGAACATCACTTTTTTGTGTGTACAGAGTGTGCATTTTCAAATCCATATATTTACTTTGGTTCGTCCTCGTTCATATCCATCTGCTGCCACAGTCCCATTAGCAAAAGGCCCACTCTGCCTCATCACTGGGCCGGTCTGCGCTCCTATTTTTACACATTTAATATCTCTCAAGTGTTTGTGTTTTGAGTCATCCCTCATCACTCTGCATCATAAACATCTTTATTAGCCTCTTAGTTCAGCCTAATTTAGAAGAGCCGCCAGTTCCAGCTACTTCTCATTATTCACGCCTTTCAGCTTCCTGTTGTGCAACATTTTGATGACTTTTTCCGTTATTCAAAAGATGTAATGTTTTATTTCAAATTATTCATCGCTATGGCAACGATCCTAGTTCATCTTCATTCTTAAAGCCGAGGATGGATGGGATTGCAGTTCAGATATGTGCAGTGACTTTATATGTTTGTTTTATGGTTATAGTTAGAATGTTTGTTTTATTTCAGATTTTTTTTTTTAGTTTATGTATGTTTAAGTCCAAATATTTCCCTTTGATTTGAATGAGAATCAATATGTAATAGTTATTTGGATGTAGAATAGCTAACTCTGGTGCCCTGCTGTGTCTATACCTTACCAGTGTATAACAAATTATATTTTTAATGATTTGTTTATTTGTTTAGTTTGGTTTATGCTGCGCTGGTTCACTCCACCTGTATGTGAAAATGAAATTATAGAAAAGTCCAGTCAGTCCAGTTCTGGCTAGGCTACTCCGGGAGGGCATCTGTTACAAAAATAGACGACATCACTCAGAAGATCGCACAAGACAAAACTGCAACAAGATCCTGCACACATGAGGAACATAGACTGTATATATAAATGGACATAGCTAACCTGCTAGCCGCCACGGTCTAAGTAGGAAGTGATCATGGCCGTGCTTCTGACTCCATCAACTTTGGCTCCAATTCACTTTCTATTGAAAAACTTTCACCTCTCTCTGTAACTACTATGTCATTTTGGGTTTAAAATGTGTGTATTAACCCGCTCTACATGATCCTGGTAGTTTTATTTATGTATTGTGTCCGTAAATCAAGATACGAACATTAATAACAAACAAATCAGGCGCCTTCTTTCCCCGAGATCACTTTTGCTAACGTTGGCAACAGCTTGATTGACAATGTTGCTAAGCGCCCACTCCGTGCTAAACCAGTGGTGTGGGTGGGAAGGGGCGTTACCTTCAACAGGCTCACTCCACATTGGCCCTTTGGTTGCTATGATACTCGTGGTCGGAGTTCCAAATATGAAACTCGGCTCCAAATCGGCCGTTATAACTGCTCAGACTCACTTAGCCCACTTCTTTGCACAGTTTATGAATTGGACTGAGCAAAAATAACTAAATTGCATAGTTCATATATTCTAATCTCGTCTTGTCTCGTTCTCGTGGGCTCAATCTCGTATCTCGTCTTCGTTGACATCGATACAGAGATTTACATCGGAAGACAATTTTGCTATTCTTCACTTGTATCTTACCTTTAAATCCAGTGTTTCATCTTTGCCTCTGTAGCGCTGTTTAGCCGCTTGCATTCACCCAGCGAGATGTTTCTTCACAGACTCCGATTGCTTCGCTCTGCTCCTGCTCTGACCCGTCATGAGTGTGCGAACCAGGCTCCGCTCATGATCGCCTCTCTCCTTCCTCTCTGTTCCTCTTCTCCCAATCTTATTTCCTGTTTTTCTCTCTCACTGCCTGCCTTTTTGACCTGCTGTCCCTCCGAATGGCTCGAGCCCATTGGAGCGTGCTATAGCATCAGAAAGCTTGTATTTTGAGGCTGACAGAGGCTTAGGAGTCTTTGTATTCCAGATGAAACGACTTCACACTTTAAATCTCGTTATCTTGTCTTCGGGGGGATATGTTTTACTTACCTACAGTGAAATCTTAGGTCTCTGGACATAACCTTGAGAGTCCAAAGACGCTATGGCACATGAGAGTCTGAGAAAAGTGTATAAAGTGTGTGGTGAGGGGTTTTACAGCTGCAAAACATAGAGAATAATTGTAAAAAAATAAAGCTGATACGTCGTGAATTTCGCTTGTTGCGGGTCATTTTTAGAACATAATCCCCACGAAAAACCAGGGTCCACTGTATAAAACTGTGACCATTTACCATTTAATAACTGGGTTTCGTAGCAATATATTTTTGATTTTCAGAACATGTTTATAGAGGTCTAAACTACACAAACTCTGCATATTTAGGATGAGTTCTTCTCTCAAACAGAAAACACTCTGTTCCACCTTGTGATGTCATCATGTGGTAATACAGGAAGTGCTCCACTGTGTTTTTAAACTCTATACACTTTCACTTCAGCCCTGGAATTGCCAGTCTCTACTGAACTAAAGGTAAATGAAATGACATCACAAGGTGGAACAGAGCATTTTGAGCTTTGGGGCTGTAGACAGACTAATAATAAAGTGTTACTCAAACGTGTGAATGAAACAAAACACAACTCCAGGTCTATTTTTTGAGGAGGTAACAACATTATAACAAGACTTAAAACTCACAAGTGTTAATTTTGTGTAATATAGGACCTTTTAAATAGATTTCTCTTACACAATAAATACAATAAAATGCGGCAAAAGAAAAATAAGCAGTATATAAATGATGATAGGAGCCAGAGATGAGCTGCCACACAGATATGACACATAGTCTTTCGCTCTTCTAAACTTATATTGTAATAATTCCAATGTTTGAGAGCCAGACACTATTCCATTCTCTGGCTCTGTCAGCGATTGAACCAGGTGCCACTCACACAGCTCAAATGAAAAATATCCTGTCTGTCTTCAAAAGCAATTTCCCCAAAGACTGCCCCAAACTCCTGAAACTTCTGACAACGGACTGACAACACCAGGAGTGACGAGGCTTATCCTCTGCCCGTGTGAGAGGAACTGAAAATCATACAGTGCAGCACTTTGCACATCACCCAGGGGATGACCAGTTCATAACTCAGCCGACATACTGCCCTCGTGTCGCTAAGCAAAACACTTAACCTGCACTACCTTCTCTAGTAAGTTGCAATGATTTACCGTAACATAAATTGTAACCTCTTAACTGAGTAATTACTACTAAATCATTCTTAAATCAAACGTATTCTGTAAAATTGACTTTTTTGTTATAGTTGTTTTATTTTCATTTAACCTCTCAAAGTTATATTGAGTGATTCATGCAGGTTTGAGCAATCTTTAATCGCTTATTTTCAAGACGCCATTCTGTCGATCAATTCCCGTTTTCACTGCGACCATTGCACGACCACAGCTCTGAACTCACTTTGTTCTCCAATTTTACTTTCTTAATCGGTGGTACGGGTAGGAATTGGCAGTGTCGTATAGTCATTTTGGTACAAATGAAAAAAAAAAATCAGTTGCTCGCTAATGTGACGCACATCTGTCCATATGAAGGGTCACTTTTTTGTGATGATGTTTACGGCGACGTTAGCTCCCATTGGGCACCGCGATTTTCTAACTTGGAAATCAGCGGACTTTTTTCTTTTATTAAGTCGTTTTAGATGAATATTGTGATTTAAAATGTGCAAATTATAACATAATGATCCACGGGTGTTATAGATTATAACTAGTAGACACAAGCACAGTAGGTCTTATTTTACTCTATAGCGTCGGATGCTATCTCCACCGATAGACTTACGTTTGTGGTTTTTCCATTACCGTAACTCCGCGGCCAATTGTGTTTCATGTCAATTCAAACTGCATCTCAAAGCAGAGGCATGGGGCTCTTTAAATATGTTTCTGTCTTTACTGTAATCTGCTTATGTTGCCCCTCGAAGACGACCATTCAGAGCGCAGGTGTCGCCGGGATTCTCTTAGTCAGTTTATTTGATGCGCCAAAGGAAAAATAAGGATGGATAGTGGTGTAAAATAGAGGTAGTTGTCTGAAAAAAGACCAAAACACATGCTGATACTTCCTTTAGCATGATTTTTATGGCTAAAAAAAGAAAAAAAAAAGTCTAGGCAAGCTGTACTGGTCTATGATGTGCTCAGTCCTTTGAGGGTTAAGTGTGTTTTTCTAGATTGTGGAACATCACCTACACAATTCATTGGAAATATAAATACTACGGAACATTCTCCATGGACATAGACACGTTTTATGCCATTCTGTGGAACATTATCGTCAAGCCCACTCACTGTAAAGACGCACATTTTTCTAAGTATGTCAGCGCAATAAACCCAACCAAGAGGAAAGACGCATTTTATTTTAGCTAGTTTTTCGCTAAAATATTGTCTTTAAAAGTGGTACCATTTCTATTTTTGAACTGTCGAGTCTGCTTCTGCTAAAATCATGTGTTAAGCTCGTGTAGTTTTGTCAATAAATAGAATTATAGTACTACAACTCGTCTCCCATGTACTTCCACTGATCCAGTCTGAGCAAAAACACAAGTGAAACTGCTTTTGTAACTGCTGCTTGGCGAGTTCTTCGGAATACATTATCTTCCCAAGTTGTGATAAAATTTGGTGCGATATTCTAGTGGAATAATACAACCCAATGTGAATCCCCAAAGCCCCAGCAGTGAGAGCAGCCCGGGGCCAGGACGTGCTGTACCAGACTGAGTTTACATGCCCTCCATCTGCTGCTGTCACTCACTCCAAAACGTGCAGCTGAATCCTTCCATTATTCACAGCTCTTGATTTTTCTGTGACAATGGTCTGAATGAACAGTTAAACATTGTACTGAAACTGCAAAGTGGTTACAAGCCTCCGGGCCTGAAGTATCTAATTGGAATTTTTCAGACAAGCGCTGTGATAAGACTTGAGATTTAGGTTTTAATAAAGGATAGACGTTTTAATAGGATTCTGTTCAAAGTTCACATTTAAAACACGTCCAGGAGTATTGACAAAAACATACTGATATGACAAACTAATAACAGAATCACACTTCAAAACATGTGTGTACCATAGACTATATATATAAATGGACATAGCTAACCTGCTAGCCGCCGCGTTCCAAATCGGAAGTGATCATTGGCGTGCTTCCGGCTCCGTCGACTCTGGCTTTGGTTGCTATGATACTCGCTAGCTTCATTTGACCAGAGCTGAATGCTATTAGTTAATTTCTGTATACATGGTCGATGGTGTGTACACATCTAAACTACAGGGTTAGCAGCTTTTATGCAGAATAAGACTGGGCCTTTAAACGTTTGTGGATGTTTATGCTACTTTAAAAAAAAGCTGTTATAAATGTAGAGGCTAAATGATTGGTCTGCACTGTGACTTTTTTAGTGGAGGGTTCACCACCAGATGTTGGAAACGTTATTGCTTTACCTGGAATGTGAAACGGTATGACTTTGGCTAGTAGGTAATGGACTCACCACCAATAATATTATATAGCTTTGAGAAAACCAAAGTTTTGTAACAGCAGTAGTGATAGTAGTACTGGTAGTGGTAGTAGTAGTAGTACTGGTAATAGTGGCAGTAATAGTAGTGGTAGTGGTGGTAGTAGTGGTAGTAGCAGTAGTAGTGGTAGTGGAGGTGATAGTAGTGATAGAGGTGGTAGTAGTGATAGTAGTAATGGTAGTAGCGGTAGTGTTGGTGGTAGTTGGAATAGTAGTAGTGATAGTAGTGGTAGTGTTGGTATTAGTGGTAATAGGAGTGGTAGTGGTGGTAGTAGGAGTGGTAGTGGTGGTAGTAGTTGTAGTGGTGGTAGTAGGAGCGGTAGTGGTGGTAGTAGTTGTAGTGGTGGTAGTAGTGATAGTAGGAACGTTAGTATTGGAAGTAGCAGTAGTAGTGCTAGTGGTGGTGATACTAGTGATAGAGGTAGTAGTAGTAATGGTAGTAGTGGTAGTACTGGTAGGAGTAGTTGTAGCAATGGTAGTAGTTGTGCTGGTCGTAGTAGTAATGGTAGTGGTAATAGTGCTAGTCGTGGTAGTAGTGGTAGTAGTGGGGGTAGTGTTGGTGGTAGTGATAGTAGTAGTGGTAGAGGTAGTAGTAGTAGTGGTGGTAGTAGTAGTAGCTGTAGTGGTAGTAGCGGTAGTAGTGGTATTAGGGTAGTAGTGGTAGTAATGGGAACGGTTTGTCAAACATGACCCAACTCCTTCCTCCTACATCCTCACACTTTGTTCGTATATCACTGTCTTCTAAAACCAAACCTTATTTGATAGTTTATTTACACATTTCTTCATGTACTTCATCTCGTCTTCATCATGATTCCAGGCTTTATCTTAGCGTCTCCAATCACGGCTAAAGCGGTATCATCCATCTCGTTCTCACGCACCCCCCACACACCCCGCCTCCACACGTGCTCCATCTTTGCACTCACAAAACCCCAAACAAACGATAACCTCTTTTTTATTATTTACTCTGTATCCACACGACTTTTCCTGCACACGTTGAGCCTTTGACTGTTCCTGTGATGAATCCAGCACCGCGTGTCTGAAGAATTACACTCAAATATAAACCGAAGGGAATTTCAGAAAAAAAGGATCCATTTTATTTGTAAAGAATATTGCTTTTGTGCGGCTCTCGTGTAGATGTATGCCTAGTGCTGGGCTGTAAGAAGTCCATATAAAACAACCAAAATAGAATTGTTACAGAAAGGTCGGCAGTGCTGTGAAATGAGTTCATTTTCTCAAAAGGACTAGCTGGGGCTGTTTGTGTGCAGAAAATAGCTTTGTTATGGGATTTGGGCGGCCTGGTAGTCGCAAATAGAATGGACATGGTTTTACAATGGAAACAAAAGGAGTATAGGCCAGTCCATCTTTGTACCACGTCCTGTAACACACATGGAGGTTTGGTGAAATCTTGTACTAGTGTTGTCACAATGCTTTCAGCGGTCCCTCGTTTATCGCGGGGGTTACGTTTTAAAAATAACCCGCAATAGGCGAAATCCGCGAAGTATCAGCTTTATTTTTTTACAACTATTATATATGTTTTAAGGCTTTTAAAATAAAAACTTTCTCACATTTCTCTCTGTATTTAGGAAAAGGCTGGATGCTTAACAGTGAGTTATATTTAGGGACGCACCGATCCAATACTGGTAACAGATATCAGCTTCCAAATACCGGTCCAGCCGATACTCTCGTTGGGTATTCAAACTGATATTATGAGACTGTTTACTGCTCACAGTTGACTCATAAAGTCTCATAATTGTTAAACTTTTATGTATACAAAGTTGTTCTGTCGATATTTGAGAGGTAACTAACAGCTACACAACTCATTTGGATCAGTTTGGATCAGTATCGGTTGATATCGGGCATCGACAGGTACTTAAAGCTATAGTATTGAAATAATATAAGTACATAACATATACTGTATGTTATAGGAACTGAAAAAGCTGGAGATGTAGACAGAGTAATAATAAAGTGTGTGACATGTGAATGAAACAAAATACAGCTCCAGGTCTGTTTTTGAGGAGGGAACAGTGTTATAACATGACTTTAAGGTCACATGAATCCATTTTGTGTAATATAGGACCTTTAAATGTTTTTGTAGAATGAATCATATACTTGTTGTATTTGCATTCAATGATATTTTAAGGTTTATGAGGGGGTTTGGTCCTGTCCTAGTCCTGATGTAGTCCTGTCCTAGTTATGGTGTAGTCCTACTCTAGTCCGGGTGTAGTCCTGTCCTAGTTATGGTGTAGTCCTGTCCTAGTAATGGTGTAGTTCCATCCAAGTTCTGGTCCAGTCCTGTCCTAGACCTGCTCCGGTTCTGTCCTAGTCATGGTGTAGTCCTATCTTAGTTTTGGTCTGGTTCTGGTCCAGTCCTGTCCTACTCCTGATATAATCCTATCCTAGTCCTGGTATAATCCTGTTTTAGTCCTGGTATAATCCTGTCCTACTCCTGGTATAATCCTATCCTAGTCCTGGTATAATCCTGTCCTAGTCCTGGTATAATCCTGTCCTAGTCCTGGTATAATCCTGTCCTAGTCCTGGTATAATCCTGTCCTAGTCCTGATATAATCCTATCCTAGTCCTGGTATAATCCTGTCCTAGTCCTGGTATAATCCTGTCCTAGTCCTGGTATAATCCTGTCCTAGTCCTGGTATAATCCTGTCCTAGTCCTGGTATAATCCTGTCCCAGCCCTGGTATAATCCTGTCCCAGTCCTGGTATAATCCTGTCCCAGCCCTGGTATAATCCTGTCCCAGTCCTGGTATAATCCTGTCCTAGTCCTGGTATAATCCTATTTTAGTCCTGGTATAATCCTGTCCTAGTCCTGGTATAATCCTGTCCCAGTCCTGGTATAATCCTGTCCTAGTCCTGGTATAATCCTATTTTAGTCCTGGTATAATCCTATCCTAGTCCTGGTATAATCCTGTCCTAGTCCTGGTATAATCCTGTCCTAGTCCTGGTATAATCCTGTCCTAGTCATGGTCCAGTCCTTGGTTAAACCTGGATCTAAACCTTGGTCTATTACAGGTTTCGATGTTTAGTTCCAGTTTTTATGTAGTGATTGTGGAAGTGTGAACGTGCCCTAAAATCTGACATCATAACGCTCCTATTTCCATTCAGATTAGAGTCTAATCGTTGGCATTACTCATTCTGTATAACTCTGTCCCATTGATGGTTTGGACTGATGGATCTGTCCCGCAGATACTGTCCCTACACGTCCCTGTAGAAACCAGCACAAGAGCCATGTACGTGACTGTATTATGTGGAGACAGGAGCAGGACACTCCCTGATGGTCTCTTTGGTTGTGTCAGCACTTTTAAACCTCTGTCGCAGTGAAGTACATGTGAACACAGGGATTAACATGATGCAGGCGGGGAAGCAGGGGAGCAAGGGAGCATGGGAGCTGTTCACTGCACCGAAGGGAGGGTGAGGACTCTATTAAGAACATGACTTTATATCAATGGGCAAATACATCATTCTCCATACAGCACTTTTATTGGACCAGATGAGTAAATGTTTGTAGTGTTTTTGTGTACTCTCTGAAATCTGGTCCAGAATGTCTTTAGATTAGCCAAGACACCATTATAGGAAAAATACCTATGGTTTTAAGTAGTGGTTGGAAGAAGTATTCAAGAAATGTACAGAGTAATGTTCAAGTAAAAGTAAAAGCATCACATGAAAAAAATGTACTTAACTAAAGTAGCGTATTTTCGGGATTATAAATCACACTTTTTTCATAGTTTGGCCGGGGTTGCGATTTATACTCAAATGCGATTCATATGTAAAATATATGTTTTTCCTTCATTTTTATGCATTTTTTGGCTAGTGCGACTTATACTCCGGTGTGACTTATACTCCGGAAAATACAGTACCTGTTTAAAAAAGTAGTTAACGAGCAAAAAGTACATATATTTGGAGCATATTTTGAGGTCTTATAAATCTTCAAATGTAGTGATTTTGATAAAGATCTGTGCTGAATTTTGTTCAACAGAAACAAATGAATCAATAGTTTTTTTTTGTTTTTTTCTAGCTGTTTTATTTGTATACTTTGTTTTATTTGTATACTTTGTTTTATTTGTATACTTTTGTTTGCTCCAACTATGAATGTGTTAAAAATAAACCCTAGGGTTTTTTTTGCAGGTCTCAAACTATCATAAAAAATACTTTTACTTTTACTTCTCAGTCCAGTTAAACAATACAGTGGAGTAGAAAATAAAGAAGTACCCACAAGTAAAGTGCAGATACCTAAAATGTGTTCTTAAATACAGTACTTTACTACTTTGACTTCATTACCTTGCACCACTGCCTGTAAAAATGTTGTAATATTGCAGCGTTGAGCCTTGCAGAGCAGATTTTTTGTATTTGTACAGACTGAACTGAATACAGCGCATTTATATAGGCTTCAACTCCAGGTACGTTTTAACAAGACATTATAACATGACTTAAAGCTCACAAGAGTCAATGAGTTTCTATAATTACTTCGCACGTATACGCTTCTATGGTATTTTGTTGCCAAGTACAAGTACAAGATAATGAGACAAGATTGACTGAAGCTTTTTTCCTTGGTGACAGCTAAACCACAACAGCACACTTTAGACAAACAAATTGACATGTATTTGGCTGTAATCACTGTAATCGCTCCATCATAATTACATCTCATTATCTTTTATATTAAATAAATCCTTGTCGTACCCTTGACATTTTTCATCCAAGAGTCTCCGCGCTTCTTGTAAACAATGTTCCAACACACTTCCTTACGGCTCTGTACAAAATTGTGTGTTATTTATGCAGACAGATGCTGGAATCTTGGAAAATTCTTGCATTCCCTACCTTTTTTCCTACAGTATAACACTTTCCCGGCCTTTCCCAGCTCCATAACGACTGTCTATTGTGTCCCGGTGGAATCGTGTCGTGTTTCTCAAAAGCACCCATGAGATTTTCCAAAGTGTCACCCTCTTATTGTCTCCCATTCTTCTCCCTCGGGTGGCTTTTGCCCGCGGCTCCCTCTGTGCCCCTCCCTAACAATCACAGCGCCCTATCCCCTGCCCCCTAAGCCCTGTCTTTATCTCTCACACTTATCGAGCACAATGACGGAAAAACAGAAATTCTCCCTCTTCGTATCCTTGTTCTCTTTGTCCTTCCTCCCCCTCTCTCTTTCTCTTCTTCTTCTATTCCTTCTTTTTCCACTTGTGCTGTCTTTTCCTCCATCGTTTTTCTTCACCCTCTAGCGTTCCTCCCTCTTTGTCTCTCCTCTCCTCTCTCTCTCAACTCCCTTTCTTTTTTCCTCTATATTGTTCCTGTCTTTTTCCTCCTGCTTCTCTTAATTTCTCATCTGTCTCTTCACCTTCTCATCACCTCTCTCTCGCTCTCTCTCTTGCTTCCATCTTCATTTACTCTCGCTGTCTCATCCACCCCTCCCTTCCTCTCTCCAGCTCTCTCCTCCTTCTGTAATAGCTTGTCTTTCTCTCTCTCATTCTCTCCATTCTCCTTCTTCCTTTCTCTACCCCTCACTCCCCTTTCTTTGCCTCTTTCTGTCAATTTCTACCCCCCTCCCTCTCTCATCCCTCTGTAATAGCCTCTCTCTCCCTTCCTCTCTCCTCCCTCTGTAATAGCCTCTCTCTCCTTCACTCTCTCCTCCCTCTGTAATAGCCTCTCTCTCTCCCTCACTCTCTCCTCCCTCTGTAATAGCCTCTCTCTCTCCCTCCTTCTCTCCTCCCTCTGTAATAGCCTCTCTCTCTCCCTCCCTCTCTCCTCCCTCTGTAATAGCCTCTCTCTCTCCCTCCTTCTCTCCTCCCTCTATAATAGCCTCTCTCTCTCCCTCCCTCTCTCCTCCCTCTGTAATAGCCTCTCTCTCTCCCTCCCTCTCTCCTCCCTCTGTAATAGCCTCTCTCTCTCCCTCCCTCTCTCCTCCCTCTGTAATAGCCTCTCTCTCCTCCCTCTCTCCTCCCTCTGTAATAGCCTCTCTCTCTCCCTCACTCTCTCCTCCCTCTGTAATAGCCTCTCTCTCTTCCTCCCTCTCTCCTCCCTCTGTAATAGCCTCTCTCTCTCCCTCCTTCTCTCCTCCCTCTGTAATAGCCTCTCTCTCCTTCACTCTCTCCTCCCTCTGTAATAGCCTCTCCCTCCCTCTCTCCTCCCTCTGTAATAGCCTCTCTCTCTCCCTCACTCTCTCCTCCCTCTGTAATAGCCTCTCTCTCTCTCCCTCACTCTCTCCTCCCTCTGTAATAGCCTCTCTCTCTCTTCCTCACTCTCTCCTCCCTCTGTAATAGCCTCTCTCTCCCTCACTCTCTCCTCCCTCTGTAATAGCCTCTCTCTCTCCCTCCTTCTCTCCTCCCTCTGTAATAGCCTCTCTCTCTCCCTCCCTCTCTCCTCCCTCTGTAATAGCCTCTCTCTCTCCCTCACTCTCTCCTCCCTCTGTAATAGCCTCTCTCTCTCCCTCCCTCTCTCCTCCCTCTGTAATAGATTGTGTTTGGCTCGCCCTCCCTCCCTCCGTAATAGCTTGCCTTTCTCCTCCCTCCTCCTTCTTTCTTTCCCCTCCCTGTTTCCTTCCTCTTTGATCGTCTCTCTCCCTCCTCCCTCCATGATAGCTTCTATCTCCCACTCCCTCTCCTCCCTCTTTCCCCCTCTCCTCTCTGCCCTCCCTTTTGTTTATTTTGTTTCTCCCTCTCTCCTTCTTCCTTCTGTGATAGCTTGTCTCGCGCTCCCTTCCTCTCTCCTCCCCCCTCTACCTCCCTTTCTCCTCTCTTTGTGATAGCTTGTCTCTCTGTCTTTCCCCCTGTCCTCCCTCATCTCTTCCCCTCTCCTCCCACTCTCCTTCCTCTCTCCTCCCTCCTCTACCTCCCTCTCCTCCCTCTCTCTTCCCTCTGATCGTTTGTCTTTCGCTCTGTTCCATTTGTAGTACATTTGAGTGAGAGCTGAGTCCTGATGCAGCTCCATAGTGTATTTGTGTGTGTGTGTGTGTGTGTGTGTGCTCTATAGGACCAGGCCTGCTGCCTCCATGGACCCTCTACTATACTTTATGTACTTTATGTACTTTATGTACTCTATTGGAGCTATATACATCTTACAGTGAGAGTGTAACTTCAGAATATATAGTGCGACCTGTTTTCCACACAAACCAAATCCCAAGTGAACAAAAAGTTTCCGCACTCTGTTATTTTATACAGTAATGACACAGTAGACAGGCTGAAAAGACAGCGGCTCAGTTGGTAGAGCGTTTATCCACTGATCAAGTCCCACTCCCACAGATGAATGCTGTTGTTGTGTCCTTGGGCAAGACACTTAACCCTTCTCAACCCCAGTGTCTGTGTGAATGGGTGAGTAGTTGTTGCTTGTCTCCATGGTGATTTTATCGCTTCGCTCGGAATGTTCAAAAAAGGCACACGCGAGCAGTGTCGCCGCGCCACCACGCCACGTTACTGGTCAGATCTATGGAGGAGAGGCCACAGCATTCACAGTAAGAAGATAATAAGAATGAGTATTTTTCAAGAGGTTTTATAGCAATGTGCCAGAAAGGTTCCGTAGTGCCTCTTTTATAACATGTGCAGAAGGCGGGTTTGTGTGTTAAAAATGTGTGAATGAAACAAAACACAACTCCAGGTCTGTTTGTGATGAGGAAACATTATAAAAGATCAGAAAATAGCGTAATACTTGCTCTTTAACTCACATTGTATTTCCCCAGTGCATTTTGAACCCATACATTATAACTGAATGTTTGCACTTGTTACTATTGTCTCCAGTCCTGATGTAATTGATTGATTGGCATCCAAAGTGGCTGTTATCTTCCTCCTACACCACTGCTCCAGCCTAATCCTTCTGTGATGTCTTTAATCCTCACATTACTGTCTGGGGGCTTGTTTTTGCTTCACCCCTTTAAGTTTTTTTGAGACCACACAAAGCTCCTACACTGGATGAATGTAAGTGAATTTGGCATCGAGCTTATGGCAAATTACAAGCTGTTTTTCCTGTCACTTTCTCATAATTTAATACTCTGCTGTGACACATAACGCATTCTCCGAGTTAAAACTGCAAAAGAAAATGCTGTAAAGGCTAAATATGAATGTAAAGGTGGACTCTTGTGAGCTTTTAGCCGTGTTATAATGTTGTTACGTCCTCAAAAACAGACCAGGAGTTGTGTTTTGTTTCATTCACACATGTTTCAGTAACATTTTATTATTAGTCTGTACATCTCCAAAGCTCAAAATGCTCTGTTCCACCTTGTGATGTCATGAAGTGGTGGTTTTCAAGTTAACAGCTATTTTTTTACCTTAATTTCAGTAGAGATGGACAGTTCCAGGACTGAAATTACCCAAATGATTCTAGTGAAGGTGTATGGAGTTTAAAAACAAATTGGAGCACTTCCTGTATTACCACATGATGACATCACAAGGTGGAACAGAGCAGTTTAAATGAGGTTTAAAACAATAGCCGCTGCTTCAGTATTGGCTAAAAAAGAGTCAGTTTGTTGAGCGTGAGTTTGGTGTAAGTGTGCGGACTTAAAAACACGGGCGCACACATCGAGACGACACCTCGCAACCAATGAAACAACATTATAACAAAAATGAAACAAAATGAACAGACACCGAGGGCGAGACGGGTTAAGTGTCTCGCCCAACGTCTGTGATCTGTGGGAGCTGGAATCGCACCGTCAACCTGTGAGTCAGAGGATGTGAGCGCTCGACCAGTGAGGTTTACGTCGAGGGCGGGGCCAATGACACATTATGTCACATGAGATATTTAAATGTAAATTGTTTTTAGGTCAACGTTTCATTAGTTCAGTGCAGTTCAAACTCACGACTGCAGTTTCATTTAATATTGTCAGAACAAGTTTGTCAGACGTGGCTGTTTGATTTTCAATTAAAGAAAGATACATTTTTACTCTTATATAGGAGAGAATGTACAGTGTTCTCAGAGATTAAAATGCAGAACGCCTCTGGGATGACACGACGACACTGATGAAGAAAAGTCCTAATTAAATTCACGGTCTGCACATTGTGTTAAATGTATTCCGCTCTGTCTTTGATCATATAGGGTATGGCTGTGGAGATAGGCTTGTGTGGGTGTTTCATGTAAATGGATGTTCTCCAGTTTGGTAGCGGTGATGTAGTCTGTGTCTTCCTGAGCGTTATGGAGGTTGTAGAGGTTACGCAGGTGACGTCACAACCTTTGGAAGTTTATTCATGACAAAGATAAATGAGAGTCACAGGTGTGTACTGGTATTTTCTCCTGTAAAAGCTCAAAACATGTCAAAAATCTGAAAGAACTGCTGCAGTCTGATAACAAAAAGTCTGGGGGTGAGGTGGGTTAAGTGTCTTGCCCAAGGATTCAACAAAAGTAATCATCTGTGGGAGCTTTCAGTGGATCTGTCCGCTCTACCAGTGATGTCTTTAGGTCGAGAGCGGGATTTGAACCGTCAACCTTCAGATCCGTGGACAAACACTCAACCAGATGAGCCACTGTTGCCCAAAATCAAGTAGAAAGTAGTGCAAAAACAGATCATAGTTAGCTAAACAACGCTGTCATGGGGACTTTTTCTTCGCAAAAGTAGGTGATTTGGGGTATTTTTGTTGTAATATGATAAGATTTGAGCTGTGGAGGGTTGAAATTGTATCTTTCGTGGTGAGTATTGCTTCATTCTGCTGTTTATTTGTTGCAGCTCAGGTTTTTTATTGAGGCTATTTCAAAATGTCAATTATCCTGCTTTATTTTTATTGTGTCAGTGGTGTAAATTTGTTTCAATATTATCTTTTATGAGGGAATATCTCTATAAAAATATATCGTTCTTCAACATGTGCTATTGTGACAGGCCTCTAGACCTCTATAGTGGCGCTATGTGGAGGTGTATGAATGTCCACACTATACCCTACTTAGAGCACTATTAAGGGGTCATTTTTAGAGCTGTCCCAATGTCCATCGGGTGAAAATGTACTGCGCTCAAAATTTCACCACATAGCACCTTGAAAAGTGGCGCCGGTCACTAGACAGCTCAATATAGACCACAATGCACTGCGAGAGTTGGAAAAAAACAACAGTGGACAGAGACGGGGCTTTTACTGGACACGGCACGACTCAATGAAGCGGATAAAAGCGCTGGTTGATCCCATCGCTGACCCTGATTATGAATAAAACACTATTAAATAAACTGTGATGGTGTAAAGTTGCTAGCGTCATCTGCTTACTCAATCTGGAGCTGTTAAAAGATCGATCATTTCCACATCTAAGACACAAAGAGCTAGCCAGGATGCTAATAGGTGTGAAAGCAGCCATTAAGAGCTGAACGAATATGTTAAGTATGGCAATAGTTGTGTCCAGTTTCAGTGTAGTTTGCTCCTCCCTTCAGACAGATATAAGGCAGTGTCCACCAGTAATCTGACCAAAACGACGAAGAAGCGACTTGGATGAGCAGCAAAACGTCTTCGCTCCTACAACTTTTTGTCCAGTTGACAGATTTTACTTGTAGCTTTCTAAGACACAACGCAAATAATCCAGTCTGTTTGATGAGATCCAGCTTAACAAAAACTTGTATGGTTATTATTAGCTCATAAATACTTGCGTGCCAGTACAGTCTGATAGTTTTTTTTTATGACGGAAAAGTTTTATCGGAGTTTAACTGACTTTTTTCCACACAGATGCCAGAGTCACATAACCCGAAAGTAGTGCGCTGTGTGTCAGAATCTCTCTGCACTACAGAGTCTGCTAAAGAGTGTGGGGCTGTGTAGTGAATGAGGGGTTAGGCGCTGAGGGGGACATCCCCACACAGACTATCGTTTGCGTTCACATTCTCAAGTTAGATGATGTGATAATTTCAGCTGGTGGGCAATGACCTACTGTATATAACCCTATGGGAGATTTGTTGAACGTCTCGTCATAAGAACAGTTTCTTCCCCTCTGCTGCTGGTCTCATGAACACTTTAGAATATTTTCACTAAACTGAACACTTTATTACACTGGTCACCTTAAAAAGTCATGTTTGCACTGTTGTTCTGCTGTTGCTGTATATATCTACCTCTATGACTATTTTATTTTAAAGTATATCTTAACTTTATGCATGCGCTTATTTGTATTTATAATAGCTATATTTCTACTTTTTATATTATTATTATTATTATTATTATTATTATTATTATTATTATTATTATTATTATTATTATTATTATTATTATTATTATTATTTATTTATTTTTTAAATTATTATTATTCAGTGTTTTATATTGCACTTTATCACCGAAGAAAGTTCCTAGTTTGCGAAGTTGTGTTCACTGACAATGGCAATAAAAGTCTTTTGATTCTGATTCTGAACTGTATCTATATTTGTTTGGGACTGGCTCCATCCACAAACGTCCAGATTAACCTCGTGGCTGTAGGTTCTTTCACCCGGCAACAGTATTTGGAGTTGAATAATGGCACTAATTTCTGTTGTTAATTTATACTGACAGGGAAAATGTTCAACTTCGTACCAGTTTTTGTTTCCTGACGATAGAATATTAACTAAAAACCAGGTCAAAAATGTGCAATCTGACAGTTAAACGGCAAATTCCACCATAGAACACAACTTATGGGCTAATGCACGGTGTTATTTGTGCGTTTGGTCTTGAGCGAGTACAGGTTAGAGCGATGCCGGGGCTGCCTCATTGGGTCTGTTTGAAGAATCGAGCGCGCCAGTGAAAAGAGAGCCGTTTTTTAATGCTGTAGTTTTGATGAATATGCCGAGCCATTGGTCAGACAAGCTTCATAATTGTTATAAATCTGTTTTGTTAAACGCAGAAGAAAACACACTCAACGGCTCCATTCACCTCGGCGTGAGAGCGAAGGAGCACGCAGAGACGAGGGACTTGAACACCCAGCTTTAATAAGACCTTATACCATCTATTGGGGATCTACTTTTTATGGAAATACACTTTTTATGTAACTATCTCGATTACACATGAGACCCTTTTGATAATATTAACCAGGGCTGTGCAATTCATCAAATTTTAATCTCGGTTCCGTCATCTCTAATCGCCAATGATCAGCTTGGGTCTCTTTAATCTGGAGGTGTTCAGCCAGGCCTCGCTCAGTGAAAACATGTGGAAATAGAAAGTTAAAACTATACTTAGGAACATTCTCCCTGGAGATAGATAAACTTTGTGTCATACTGTGGAAGGTTGTAGCCAAAGGACCGACATTTTCATTGAGACAAGAACGTGTATAGGCCCTCCCGCAGGACAAATATGAGTCAGGTTTGTGGAGATGCAAGACTACTCACAGTACATGCTTTTACTCATTTTAAATCACATTATTCATCTATCTATTCATCTATATCTATCTATCTATTCCTATGTGTATCATCGAACATTAATCGGAGAATGAACCAAATACGTCGAAATGGGCGTGTACTGTTGGTGTTGAGAATGGATCGATCAGCAAAATGGCGTCTTGAAAATAAGTGATTAACGATTGCTCAAACATGCGCGAATCACTCCAAAAACAACTTCAGTGAGTAATTGTTTAGGGGAAACCACTAGAACATGGTTAAAAGCTCTGAAAAATCAATTTTGTACAATAGGTCTGGTTTAAGGAAGTGAATATTGAACGTCATTGTTATTGGTTTTAATAAGATAGAAATAAAAACAAATACAAAATCATAATGGATCAATAGGGGGCTTATTTTTTGTCAGCCCCAATACTTCCCCCTCCCACCTTTTTTCATTATTTGATGTGAGACTACTTTTTTAGCCCTTTCTTTTTCATTTCCGATGTCTCATAGATTGTATATATAAATGGACATAGCTAACCTGCTAGCCGCCGCATTCAAGATAAGAAATGATCATGGCCGCGCTTCCGGCTCCATCGACTTGACATTGGCTCCAATTCACTTTCCATTGTAAAACTGTCACCCCTCTCTCTGGACCTTGTCATTTTGTTCTTGAAATGTTCGTTTTGACTCGCTCTACATGATTCTATTTTTTATTTTGCTATTGTACCTGTAAATCAAGATATGTACATTACTTGTGGTTGCTCCTGCTAGCGTTAGCAACACGTTTGATTGACAGCGTTGTTTTAGCTTCCTGCTAAACCAGAGGTGCAGGATGGAAGAGGTGTTACCTTCAACAGCCTCGCTCTGGATTGGCTCTTTGGTTGCTATGATACTCATGTTCAGAATTCCAAATATAGAAGTCGGCTTTGAATTCACCCCTGTAACTCCTCCAGCCTTGATGAGCTTCATTTGACTGAAGCTGGGTGCTATGGCTCCCTTAGTCCTCTTCTTTATACAGTCCATGGTGTGTCTCGACAGCAGCATTCACAACATTGTCTTATACAATACACTTGTACAATAGAGTTTCAAGGTCTATTATTAATGTATGAGCGCACTAACTGGACCTAATGTGAAATCTATATTTGGTAAAGAGAAAAATAAGATGTGAAACGGGCATGCTATCTTTAGCCCTTTGTAACCACTTGGACCTTATCACGACCCCACTCAATCATGTGCCGTATCTAATGTGTAAATAACCTGATTACTCCCTGTGTGTCTCTATGGGAGCGCTTGGATTACCTTTGCTCACAGTGTAAGGCATTTATCCTCTCTGCATCTCCCAACCAAATCATGCTCATTAGCTGTAACCGCTAATGCTATTGCGCTATATTTAAATAAGCTAAGTTTTTATTTATGAGAGCTCTTGTGGTGTGGCCTAGCTTGATGGTCGGAGTGAAAGCTGATCTCGCTCGCGGTTGTCTCTTGCTTCCATTAGGGCCCTGTTAATGCGCAGTGCAATGTTTGGAGACAGAGGGACTGGTCGTGATGTTTTTGTGTGCAAGTGCATGCTGGGAAATCCTCACAGTAATGGCTCTGGGTGTGGCGAATGCTGTCCAGAGCTTCATAAATGGAGGGACAGACTGGCGAGGGTTAGAGGAGCAGAAGTACTGTCACAAATAAGAGTAGGTTTATTCGGTGATAAGCTTTAGCTGCTGCGAGGTCCTGGGAAGATGATGGATATGATGTTTGAAAGCCCCATGGGGGCGCCACTGGGGCATTACCGGAAGCCCTCGAGGGTGGAGACTGCCAAGAGATTCTGGAGGGTGAGTAAGAAAACGTCTACTGAGATAAGAACTTCAGTCTGAGCGTGGGTATAGGGACAGATACTGTGTTGTGCAGAGGCTAACGAAAAGCTAGATTATAACAGTGGATTAAAGCCATAGTATGTAACTTTTAGCCAAAAAATAGACTAAAACGTAAAAGAAGCATGTTTTTTTTTTTTCATTTTGTTAGTTTTTATTGTGCTGAAAAGGTTGAAAAAATGTGTCCTGATTGTGAGCGGGCTTGCGCCTCCACAAACCTGACTCTGCTTGGGTAATTTCTTGGATACTAGAGCAACGACGTTTTCCCTTTTAATTAGTCTTAGTTTCGCACTGGAGTAGTATAGACCTGGTTTAGATCTGGTGGTATTTGGAAACTCAAATCTTTTCGTTAGAACAAAATGAAGTCATTTTAGTTCAATCTAAACAGTTCACCACATTAACTCTTCTGGAAAGTTTGATTTTTGTAAAGCTCTTCACATACCCGAGGAGTGGTAATGTATCAGTATGTTTGGCCTTGGTGTCAATAATCGTGAATAATAACTGAGTCGTGATGTCTCTTCTCATAAACGTAACACTAAAACTTGATATTGTGAAGTGGCGTATCTGTGTGACCCGACTATAAAACCTGAATGAATCAAGTGCACGCTGTGAATGGCTGATAGTCTTGGGCATTGTGTTCCTCACCGACACTGAGTTGAGTGGAGTCGAGTGGAGCAGAGACACAGAGCGGAGCTGATAGTGCTGAGGCAAAGGTGAACAGGGCTGAGAGACCAGAGAGTGGAGCCCCGCTGCTGTTCACATGAGCGACAGGGACGAGGGCCAACGCAAGATGGACACAACACAAATCGAAAAAAACCCTGTCCACAAATACCGCCAACTCCTCCTTATTTCAATTTGTTGTTTGTGCAACTCTTAAAGAAGGGGTATTTTACTTCACATCACATTTAGATCACCATGTTACCTTTCATTGTTTTTATTTGTTGTTATATGTTTTATAGGTATGTGTTTTATAGGTTTCGCTTTTGTTTTTGACGCTCAGTCTCCCCTCACTTTGCTCCCTGTGCTGTCACTCCCCCTTCAGAGCGCTATCACAGCACCCTCAGCGTTTATCCCTCTAATGAAACTACCACTTCTTTCTTTACCCTTTTTATCGCCAACCTGTATGATGCATGATTTGGTACATGTCCCCACCTCCTGTAGCACTGGGATCATGTAATAGTTTTGTTAAATGTATGTAACTTTTGTGGTGAAGGCTTTGCTGCCACTCGCTTGTCTCTGTGGTTTGTCTGGAATGTTCCACAATATGGCATTAACTTGTATATCTCCAGAGAGCAAGTGGAGACATCAAGGTCAAATGTGTGATGAGGTGACCACGTTTACAGTAAGAATCAGTACAGTAAGAGGTGTGTGTGTGTGTGTGTGTGAATGTGTATGTGTGAATGCATGTGTGTGAATGTGTGTGTGAATTCATGTGTGAATGTGTGTGTGAGTGAATTCATGTGTGAATGTGTGTGTGTGAATGCATGTGTGAAGGGGTGTGTGTGTGTGTGTGTGTGAATGCGCGTGGGGGTGTGCGTGTGAGTGTGTGGGAGTGTGTGTGTGAGAATGTGTGTGTGTGTGTGCGTGTGAGTATGTATGTGTGAGTGAATGTGCGTGTGAGTATGTGTGTATGTGTGAATGTGTATGTGTGTATGAATGGGTGGGTGTGGGTGTGTGTGTGTATGTGGGGGTGTGTGTGCATGTGTGTAGGGGTGTATGTGTGTGTGTATGTGCGTGTGAATGTGTGTATGAATGATGAATGTGTGCGTGTGTGCATGTGTGTAGGGGTGTGTGTGCGTGTGTGTATGAATGTGTGAGTATGTGTGTGAATAAGTGTGTGTATGTGTGTGAATGGGGGTGTGTGTGTATGTGTGTGGGGGTGTGTGTGTGTGTGTATGTATGTGTGTGAATGTGTGTGTTATTGTGTGAGTGATTCCTTGCTGTAAATCACTTTAAGTGCCTAGAAGCTGGAAAAACTTTATAAAAATGTGACCATGTACTTCTAAGTACAAGTTTAATGCTATACTATATTGATGCTATATTCTACGCAAAGGCTTCAACATCTGCTTAGAGGTTGCAGATCCTCCCCACCAGAAAAGTCACACAAGTTGCATGTGTTTAAGATGAAACTCTCCCCCTTTATTCAGTTCTAACCTTTGGACACGTGGAAGTGTGTTGCTTTGGGACGTGTGTGTTTCTTTAGGGGACAGAGGCAGCAGATCTTTTTGTACATTGGCATTTCTCTGATGTGGTGTGAGAATAAGGACAAGTCTTTATCAGGCAGATGTGAGATGGGCCGGCTCTCGTGTCAGACAGTATACAGCTTTTAAAAAGGAGACATTTAGGGAGCGTGCTCTGCAGACATCACTCAGCTCAAGTGTGGACCTGTTGTAACATCTTTGATCCTCTTTGAAATCAGAACAAAACCAACACCAAAGCTTTTCAATGTGATCTAGTACTTTTTAAGATTTAACATGTATCTGAATTACCGACACTACAAAATATACACCTCTTTGACCTTCTCTCTCTATACATATATATATATATATATATATATATATCATTTTTTTACCAGTTCATAGAGACAGACATAGAATTGTCTGTATATTACCGTATTTTCAGGAGTATAAGTCGTACTTTTTTGCGTAGTTTGGCCAGGATTGCGACTCAGATGTGATTTATGTGTGAAGTATGTTTTTTTCTTCATTATTATGCATTTTTTGGATGGTGCGACTTATACTCCAGCGCGACTTATACTCCAGCGCGATTTATACTCCAGCGCGACTTATACTCCAGCGCGACTTATACTCCAGCGCGACTTATACTCCAGCGCGATTTATACTCCAGAGCGACTTACTACACTGTACTCAAACTTTGCTACTTGATCACACGTTTCTTATCTTATTTGGAAGCACAACGAATTCACCTCCTTCTTGTCTCCGTGGAAATGTTATGGCATTACTGTCAGGTTAGTACGATAAATGGCACCAAAACAGACCCAGAGTCGGAAGAACTAAAAGTAGATTTAATAAGGCCAAGGTGAAAGTATGCACAGAAATACAGGGCATCCACATAAAGGGAATGTGGTAAATGAGGAAAGAAACACACAGACTAAAGGGCGAGAGGAAGTCAATCTGCAACAGAAACAGGGTAAGAGATTTCAAAATAAAATAACTAGGAAAATAAATGTTACACAGTATGATATTAAGATGACCCTGTTTGTAGTAACAATAAGAAAGTACTGTTATCATAGACTGTACGTATAGATAATGGACTTAGTTACTCACTAGCCGCCACGTTACAAATACAATTATCGATACAGGGGAATATCACATAAATCGCACAAAGATGGACATTTCTTGAACCGTTTGGCGCGGTCTTGATCAGATCACGTGGTAACATTAAGGAAACTGATAATATATTCTTTTGAAAATTGCATTATTATCCAAAATCTGTATCAAATACCAAGCCATTTTCTTAGTATCGAAACCGCATTTGAAATTTTACTGTGGTGGCACTTCTGACCAGCGCCAATCTTGTTATCCATCGGCTCCGTTTTTTTTTGGTTTTTTTTAAACTACGTACCAGCAGAACCCAGGAAGACACATTATTGCTGCAGTCGTTTTAGTCTTCTGCGAAAAATCAATCCAGTTTCAGGAAAGTTCAGGACAGAAATGAGAACCGGAGAAACTTGTCCTCCTATTTATTGGCTCTGGATAGACCTGTGTCCTGTGTGAATTTGCCTCCCTGTAGAACGTACACACTTCCATTTCGTTTAGCGGCCGCAGTAACTTCTCTTCCTCGTCGTCCTCCTCTCGTTGTCGTCTGTTTTGTGCTTTGTTCCCGTCACATTCATTATCTCTCCATTGCATTTAAAACCAGCCCGCGGATTCCCCATAGCTTTTAAGTTGTATATCCGCTTTTGTTATTGCTAATGTACTAATCCCGCCCCTTAAACTATTCCTTGGGCTTCATTTAAAAGTCTCGGAAGTTGCAGCTTAAGACGTTATGAGGTCAGTGGAGTTTTGCATATCGTTCACCCCCGAGCGTTGGTTGTTTTCCTTTTGTTTTTCTATTTTACTGTCTTCCTGTTTACATTTAAATATCGTTTTGCTAGTATCGGTGTTTCTGCCAATCTGTTGTTGCCTACAGTCATGACTTAGCATAAAGCGGCGCGGATGCTATTTTGGATCATGCTAACTTTGCGTTTTTTTGCACTTGGTGAAGTTGGAGTGGCAATGTCAAAAAAAGATGTCAATTTCTGATTCTGATGAGTATATTGACCATTTTTTTGCAAATCATTCCATTGCAACTTAAAGGTAAACTGTGTAACTTTACTGGTGGAGGACGTGCTGCTTTGTCTCCATGGAGATGTTATTGCTTTGCCTGGAATGTTAAGACAACCACGCTGACGGTAACAACACATGTTTCCTAGGTATTTTCGAGCAACAAAACACAAGTAATTGAAAACAAGTAAGATAAGTAAAATAAGAATAATGCCATACTTTGGAACATCCCAGGCAAACACCTCCACGGAGATGACCAGGTGGCAGATCGTCCATGAGAAAAGTTACACAGCGCAACTTTAACCGTGGATTCAAGAACTCCATGTTATGTGGACCACAGGACGACGGTAGCTCAATTGGTGCTTGTTTGTGGATTTAAAGGTTGGCGGTTCAAATCCCGCTGTCGACGTAAACATCTTTGGTAGAGAGGTCAGATCCACAGAGCCACAAGTGCATTTCCAGTTTCCACAGATGAATCCTGTCAGAAAATAGGGCTCAGGTTCAATTCCCTCTCTGCCAGATGGGATTTTTCTTTGCGGAGTTTGAATGTTCTCCCTGTGTCTGGGTGTGTTTCCTTATATTTCCCTATAAACAAAAATACAATAGGCTGATATAGGTACTCTTGACTACGAACCTTCTTGAGCAGGAGTGTCCAAACTTTTCTCATCAAGGGCCACATATAAAAACACAGACAAACCTGAGGGCCGAATGAGGGTCATAGACAGGTCGCCAAAACAGTGAATACTTCAAATCTGTGTGTTTATTACAAGTTAGACTGAACCACTAGACCTTTATTCATGCTTACATCCTCAGTGGGACACATTAAATATTTCAGATGGGCAGTAAGTAGATTTTCAGAAAAGTACAGTAAAAAGTACTGTTTAAGGTGATATGGGTCAATTCACCTGGGAGCTTAAGGACCGAGAAAAATTGGTCTGAGGGCTGCATTTGGCACCTGGGCCACAGTTTGGGCCCAGGGTGAGTCAAATGCACAGGAAAAATAAATATATACCATAACTTGAGTAGAGTTGGTAGAGTGTTTGTCCATAGATCCAAAGGTTGTTGGTTCAAATCCTGCCCTCGACATAAACATCATCAGCTGAACGGTCAGATCCACTGATCCACAGGTTGGCGGTGCAATTCCAGCTCCCACATATAAATGCTGTTGTTGTTTCCTTGGGCAAGACACTTAACCCACCTCACCCCCAGTGTCTGTGTTCACTGGTCTATGAATGTGTGTGTGGATCGGTGAGAGGTTCCTTGATGTAAAGTGCTTTGAGTGTCTTAAAGGTGGAAAAGCGCTGTATAAAATCAGACCATTAACTTATTATTAGGTTGTTAATTTCTTACTTTGCGTCTGGCACATTGTGTAGTAAAAGTTTATACGTATTGCAGTATAATAGTTCACATATAGGGAAATCTTGGGCAGGGGTTGAACTTTTGGACCAATCGCACACGTCGAGCAAAGATGGGGTGGTCCCGTTGTATAAGGAAAAGACTTCATTGGTAAAAAATAAAGCTTTTCTCGAAGTATTGTTCCAACTAACTGGTCAATGTTCCTGGTATACCCAAGGGTCATTGCTGCTGCTACAAGAATAAGCAACATTAAAGCCACAACGAGAGGACTAGAATATTAAAACCATTTCAGTATTAGTTTCATCTGGGTAAATTTGTTCTCTTTCGTTTCCCATTTTGTCCTTGGTGACTTCATGGCGGCCATTATCTTCTAAGCTGCATATTAATGACGCTATCTTCTTAAAATTTCAAACCTTTTTTAGCTCTTTCTGTTTCAGTTTGATTTAGTGCGTTTACCTTGGAGAAGCTCTGGAGACCGAGGTAAAGAGGCTGCATTGATCCTGTCCATTCAGGTGAATCCCAAACAGCTGAGTGCACACAGACAAACCTGAGCAGACTAAATTTAAAGTAAACGAGCCTAAACGGGGCAGAAGGAGTGTGTTTGACAGCACAAGGCAACACTCTGGACATGACGTCACCGTGCAGGGGGGACGGTTGAGAAGAGAGCACCAATGCTTTAACGCTACAGTCGACTGAGCGCATTTGGCTAATAATAATAAATATACATTTCAAGCTTGATTTCAATACTAAGGAAAAGGCTCTGCTCTCAAAACTGATTTTAACAAAAAGTTTAAACCCGGTCTAAGTAACCATCAGGACAATCCTCAAGAAGCACAAACAACGAGAAGCACTGACCTAGAAGACTATAGATTATTTAATTTGGGTAAAATAGAGGGATATGTCTGTAATATAGTTATAATCTATGACGCCCATGGATCATTTTGTTACATTCTTGACATTATAAATTGCATTATTGATCTAAAAACGGCTTCTGTGTTAGAAAAGGTGTGGATGGGAACGTCATCACAATGAAGAGCCATGAAGATGTTGAAAGTAAGCGATTAAAGATTGCTCAAACATGCACGAATCACTCCAAATACAACTTAGAGGAGAGGGTAAATGAGAAGAGGAAACTCTACTTATACTTGTACTTACTTATACTATACTACTATAACATGGTAAAAAGCTCTGAAAAGTCAATTTTGCAGAATAGGTCTGATTTAAACTACAACAATACAAAAATAGCAGTCCCTGAGCGTGCATGTTCAAGCAAAACATTATGACCACTGATATTTGTGTTAAATACAGTAAGACTAGTGTAGCTCCGCAGTTTTTCAAATTACTGTATTATTTTTACTATTATTTGAGTTGTTTTGCTTCTCATCCAAGAGGCACGAGGTCTGATACAACAGATGGGTCGCAGATCAAATAACTTTGGGTTTTAGATGTCGATAAAACGATTTCGACTTGAGGTGAAAGATTTGGTCGTCTCTTTCTCATGGCCCATACTGTATTTATGAAGTTTGTCCTTATTGCGAACATGTTTTAGATGTAAAAAAAAGAGAGTAAGAATCCAGATTTCAGTTTGCTCAAGCTCGGTCAAACGTGATCGTCCAATCAAATCCACTTTTGTTCAGCGACACATGTGAAACGAAGCAGCTCATTGGTCCAATATGTGACTCATTTATTCATAAAACTTCAACAACAAGTAGAGCCACAATTCGAGAGCAAACACAAGCTTAATCCGTCCCATCATTCTAATATGAATCCACACAAATATTACAAGATTTCTTTTCAGTTTGTCTTCATTCCCTCTTTTAAATGTAATTCTCTCTGTGATTATGACTAAGCCCCTTTAATATAAAACTCAGACCCCATTTTGCCGGCTTGTATTATTGTGAGTTGATTTTATTAAGCGTCATCTGTCACACGCAGCGCTCAGCCAAATATGAAGACAAAAGAGTATGTTCACAAGGCTTTCTTTTATCAGACAGATGAGACAGATATTCTTGGAAACCATTGTACTCGACAAACAATACAAGATGCTGCGACTTGGGATTCCACCCTTTCCTCTCCGACGGAACGCTCCTCGCAATCCATTTCACGCTCGACGGCTCGCTTCTCGGCCGTGTCTTCTTGTCTTACTTTGAATACATTTTTCTCATTCATCAGTGCATTCCTCTCTCCAGCCGTTCGGTCTTTTGTTACGACGAGAGGAAGAGAAGTCGTCGTCGTAGAGGAAGTGCTCCGAATGGTATTGTGTCGAGCAGACGGCGGCGCGGGTCTTTGGATGTCAGAAAGACCAATGAGCTAGCTAACGGTGGAGTCTCACAATTTGCATAACAATAATATAATTCTCGTACCATTTGAGACTGAATTCAAATTTTAGTAAAACACGCTATTAATATTTGCTTCAATACGCTCGGTGCATAGTAACGCCCGGCAACCTCACTGTTAGCGCCACTACTTCCTGTCTGATTTTGTCTTTTGGGGCGCTAATTTTGAGGCAGAATAAATATTAAAAACAACACAAACTGAAGTATTCTGCATATGGAAAATAATTCTGTAGTTTTTTATTTTAATGATATGAATTTTAAAAGGTTGTTTATTTTCTGTTTTCTGATTTGAATAAAAGTGACTGTTAGCTTTAAGACGCAGTCAGCTAGCTAGCATGCTGCAGTGCACAGAGACTATTAGGGCAAAAACAAAACTAAACTAAACAAAAAAACGTAAAGGTGCACGATGTAACTTTCCCGCTCGATGGTCTACCACCTGCTTGTGATGTTATTGTTTTGCCTGGAATGTTCCACAGTATCATGTTTAGCTTATTTATATAGTATTTTTTCTTTTTATTTCATTCTGGGTGTATTGCTCAAATATACTTTGACCTTGCGGTGCCACTTGTGTGTCCGTGGATATAGACAAGTTTAATGCCATGCTGGGGAACATTCCAGGCAAAGCAAGAACAGGAGACAGGCAGGTGATGGACACTCTACTGGAAAAGTTACATAATGATCCTAGTAATACGAAAAGAATATAACTGTACTTTTGATTGATTTTTAGCAATAATTATTATCATGATTAAGATTAAACTAATTTATACTAATTTCAGCCCTGCTCTCAGTCTACATGTGTAACAGGATAATACTCATGTACTGAGACTACCTGTGTATCAGTGTAATACTCATGTACTGCATTATTACTGCATTATCGTCCTCTGTGTTGTCACATTTCTCCTGTGTATTTGAGCAGAATTGGCCTAACCCCAGTCCATGTGTATTGTATAAGCAGCTCCTGTCCACAATGTGCTGTCTGCACCTAATTAGACAACATTTTATTGCGTTATAATCAGGAAGTGTGTGTTAGCATGCGTGTTATTGTTGTTAGCTTTACTGTCACAGCAAAACTCTGAGTGTGTGACTATTATTCACTGCACGGTATACAGCTCACAGACAACAGTGCACACACGCTTGCGCACACACACACATATATACACACACACACATACACACACACGTATATACACACACAGACATACACACATGCACACATAAAGACATACGCGCACACTCATACACACACGTTCACACACACATACATACTCACACATACACACACTCACACACATACCTACACACACACAGACACACACACCCCGACACGCACATACAGACACACACACATACATACACACACACACACACAGATGCACACGCACACCCCCACACAGATGCACACACACACACACACCCCTACACACACAGATGCACCCCAACATACATACACACACACACATGCACACACACACACACACACACACCCACAGATGCACACACACATACATACACACACACATGCACACACACAAACGCACACACACAGACACACACTCAGTCACATTTTTATATATCCTATAATTGGGATATTTTGCATAAGGTAAATGAGGTATAACTTTGGACCACTGCAAACCATTTAGAATAAACTAGTTGTGTTTTTCATGTTTTGAAGACTTTAAAAATCAGGTCCAGAGATTTTAACTTTTTAAATGAATCTGCAGGGTGTGCGCTTGTATTTACTGCAGAGTAGTGATGTGCTCATTATAAAGAATGGGTAAATCAATTCTCTATTTTTCAAACAAACAGCAGACAATATAATAAAATAGTCTTTTTAAGGCAGTCCGTAGATATGAAAAGAACACACAAGTTTAGTTCATCATTTGTACAACTTACCCATAGTCCCTTGTGCACGGTGCCCACATGTAAAGCCCATAGAAAGTGCATGAGTACAGGTCATTCATCATATTTAAGCCAGAGGTACACAGTTGAATTTTCTCTCATTTTAAGCTGAAGGCGTTTGCTCACCGCCGTAATGTATGTCCCACTCAGACCAGGTACTTTATTAGCTCATGCAGTATTTATGCAGGGTGTGCGTGCAGCTCGGCCTGAGCGCTGGCTGATAAAGGATAGACCAATAGGAGCAGAGCTGGTGGATAGTGAGGAAGCGGTTATAAAGGCAAGTTTTTGTACAGTTAAAGCGGACCTATTATACAAAGCATGTTGTAGTTGTTTCCTCTTTTCATTTACCCTCTGAAGTTGTATTTTTCGTGATTCGTACATGTTTGAGCAATCTTTAAATGCTTATTTTCAAGACGCCATTTTGCAGATCAATCCACGTTTTCACCACCATCGGTACAGTACACGCCCAATGTGACGTACTAGCATTATTCTTCAATTTTATTTTCTTAATCGATGACATACGTAAGATTGGGCAGCATCGAGTAGTCATTTTGGTACAAATGAAAAAAAAATCTGGTACTCGCTAGTGTGATGTGTATTTATCCATAGGAGGAGTGCCGCAGTTTTCTAACGCAGAACTCAGTGGACTTGTTTCTTTTATTAAGTCATTTTAGATGAATATTGTGATTAAAAATGTGCAAGTTATAACATAATGATCCACAGGTGTCATAGATAGACTGTATATATAAATGGACATAGCTAACATGCTAGCTGCCAAATAGGAAGTGATCATGGGCTGCACTTCTGGATCCATCAATTCAGTTTTCTAATGTAAAGTGAATTGGAGCCTGCTGCTGTCAGACTCATCATTTTGTTCTTAAAATGTTCGTATTAACCTGCTCTACATGATCCTGGGGTTTTTGTATTTCGTTATTGTGTCCGTAAATCAAGATATGAGGATTAATAAGTGACAAATCAAGCGCCTTCTTTCCCCGAGGTTGCTCCCGCTACCGTTAGCAACAGGTTTGATTGACAGCGTTGTTAAGCAGTTGCTAAACCAGTGATACCTTCCACATCTTCGCTCCAGATTGGCTCTTTGGTTGCTATGATACTCGAGGTCGGCGTTCCAAATACGGAGCCAAATTCGCCCATAACCGCTAGCCTCGATGAGCTTCATTTGACTTCGATCTGTCACACTCACTTAGTCCACTTCTTTATACAGTCTATGGCGCAGACACAAGCACAATACATCTTCTTTAAGCAAAGTTTTAGTTTAACTTGAGAGACCAATAATGTTAAAACTCAAGACAATAGTAAGTAACGTGTTCAGTTTATTACTCCCCATACCACTCCACCACTACCCAATCCAGCCCACTTTATTTGAGTAGCACATTTCATAAATAGTTTCCAAAGTACTGCACAGAGACAGGTAAAACACAAGACAACGAAAAAAAACGAACGTGAACAAATGCTCCGTTTAATCTCACTAAAACAATCAAACCAGTGCAGAGACGATAACACTGTACCTTTATGGAGACCCCCATCACAACGCCCAAAGAAACATCATTAAAGGTGTACTCTGTAACTTTTCTGCTTGTCTCCTTAGCAGTGGTATTGTTTGTCTTGTACGTTCCAGGTTCTGACATTAAACTGATCTGTTTTACTACATTACAGGTGTTATTATCGCTAAGAAAACTACCTGGAAAACGTACATTCTTGCTGTACGGTCTCGCCTCTCCCTAGATCTGATTTGTAACTTGTCTCAACATACTCTGGACATACTGTAGATTAGTTAAAGACGTTTTACCTGATGAAAAATGTTAATAACAGAGCGAGTTTGCAGTGGTTCAGAGTCATTCCTCACTTACTTTATGCATTCTGAGCATCCTGGTTATTCACCCTGATGAGTTTATAAGCACGTTCACAGAGATCAGAGTGGAGTTTTGTCAGTGCGATACTTTCATGTGTATACAGTGCTTTGGTTTGACAGGGCTCCTCTCTGTTATTGGCTCCGTGCGCAGATGAATGGGGCTGTGATACTGCAGGTCGGAGGTGGTTTGTCCAGCAGAAGAAAAGGATCAGAGAAAACCCTTTTATTATTCATGAACAATAGATGCACCACACTCACCGCTGCCCTCTCTGGTCACCACAGGGAAATTTATTACCGGCCAACGTGTTCGACCCTTGTACCGGCATTCACTCAACAAAATGGGCTACGGGTTTGTGAATATATTTGGGTCCCAGGTAAAACAGGCGTTAACCTTAAGCCGCGGAGATGTTGTTAAGTCTCTGTCAGTTTTCACTATGAGACTTTCTTTGTGATGAGTTATGAAAGATGAGTCACATACAAAAAGTGCAACAATATGCTAAGAATGTAGAAATATCAATACGTCATGAGATAGTATCTGAATAATGCAGTTACAACGTACATTTAAGGCGCTGTACCTCATTTTTACCGACAAAAACGTGAAAAAACAGTTTGCAGTGGTCCAAAGTTATCCCACACTTACTTTATGTATCCAGGACATCCTAATTCAGACATGGCCAAACTGTGGCCCGGGTGCCAAATGCGGCCCTCAGACCAATTTTTCACTTTTTCACTTCCTGACGACTGGACAATAAAATGCTTTCTAATTCGACGCAAGGTGGACAGTGGACGTATTTTGACCTCAACAGCTGCTTATACAATATATCTGTACTGCTCTGAACCATGGGAAAGAATCAGGTACAGGGCCTTTTAGTTAGAAGTTTAGCTAGGTTAGCAGTTAGCAACACGTTTTTCTTTGATTTGTTTCCAGGTAAATAGTTAAACTTGCAGAGTAATAGTCAATAGACCTCAAGCACTCTGACGAAAGTGTATCCGATGGCAACAGAGGGGTAATGATTTCAGACAAATGAGGTTAAATTAGCTAAATCATAATTAAACTGAAGTAGTTGCAACATTTACAAAAAAAATACCTGCACAAATTGTTCTTTCCTACTTAATGAAATTACGTCTGAAGCCACAATCCAATGTTCTAGAGCAAACTAATTGTGTTTCTATGGCAACGAAGGGGCTCACACATAATCAGGATATAAAAAATATGAAAGTACATGTTTGTGTCAGATGAGTTTATTCTGGAGAGAGAAGTGTGGTTGTTCGTTTTTCATTTGCACAGCGTAACCTTTGCTGCTCGTCTTCATGGAAATGTTACTGGAATGTGCCACAGTATGACTTTAAACATGACTGTCACGTAATTGCAGGTGTAGGTTACCTTGAGCTGTGTCACCTCTCCGTAGATCCGACCTAACGTAACGTAGCCTTGTCTTGATGAAGATACTGTACGTTAACTACCATACAGCGGAACATTCCAGGCAAATCGATATACGACATCTCCGTGGAGACGAGGTGTACTCTTCACCAGAAAAAGAAAATGCCATAGTGGTATAGTAGAGGTATTTGTAGACGGCCCCAGAGCGTTAATAAAGGAAGTCTCGCTATCTTCACTACCTTCAGAGCGTCATTAACCCGGCGTTAGCTTGTGGCTCCTGCGTCAAACACCTCCTCGCATGTTCCTGTCTGGAGCCAATTAGCAGCCGACTGTAGGAGCAGAGCCGCGCTGATCTCTGCTGAACGCTGTGAACACGCCTGGACACGGCTTTACCTCGCACGTGAGACTGAGCAACACGCGAGGAATTCAATAAAGTGCTGTGATTTTAGAAGACTCTCTCATCAGTCGTACACAGAGGGATTTATAGACACTCAAATGTGCTTAGTTATAATAGCACGAAACCCATGATGAAACCCTACGGACAATCTTAATATAACACATTCATATAAGCAAAGGGTGTACCAGGGCAAAAAAATAGTCAAGTAAAGGTAAAATCTACTAAAAGTATTAAAGTACCTGTTTAAAAAAGTGATTTCGATAAAGATTTGTGCTGAATTTTGTTGTTAGATTATATAAATATTCTTTCATATGACTATTTTATGTTGAAAACTACATTAAATTGCAAAAATCCTCATGCTTTTTAAATCACTATCAAACATCCAGCTGTTTCCTTAGTATCAAAATCGAAATTGAAATGTGTCAACACTAGACGTCACACTCGGTTTAAGCTCTCCCCGTAGCCGCAGCTGCCCTGGGGTAGACTGACTGGAGTGTGGCTGCCTACACGACCTCCATCAGTCACTCTTTCATGTAATGTCTTGCTCAACGGCAACTGCAGGGACTGAACTGTCAACCTTTGAGTCTCTGCGCTATAATCACTGAACCACTGCTTTATAAAACTCTGACTGTTAATTAGTTTGAATGTATTCTTCTTGTTAAAGTGTTATCAAAGGTTTTTTTTTTTTTTCTTTTTTTATGTAAGTCTGTGATGGATGTTGATCAAATGCCTTTATGTAGCTGGCAAATAAAAAAAGAGCAAGAGCTGTGAAAATAAGATTTGATAAATGAAATGTCCTTTGATATTTTTGTTCATTCTCCAGTTTTTGTCTTTTGTTCGATTGATAACGAGGTTCTGTGTGATTCTGCGGTGATAATGAGTGCTATTTCGCTCATAATGGCTCACATTTGTGCTCATTTACAAAATTCAAACAAGAAAAAAGTCTTTGTGCTTTTAAAGATGCACTGCGTAGCTTTTCTGTTTGGTTAAACTTGTCTAACATGCGTTTATTACTGTTGTTATTTATTATCCCCTTGGAGATAGATAAGTGTAATGCCATACGGCGGAACATTCTAGGCAAAACAATAAAATCTCCATGGGGACAATTAGACCCTCTACCAGAAAAGTTACATAGTGCATCTTTAAAGCTCCCATATTACATTGTTTTCTGATCTATGTTATAAATTTGTTGTAGTTGTTTTGTTGTGTTCACACGTTTAACACAAAAACTCTGCATATTTAGGCTGAGTTCTTCTCTTAAATTGAAAACACCTTGTGATGTCATCATGTGGTCATACAGGAAGTGCTCCACTGTGTGTTTAAACTCCACACACGTTTACAAGAACCTTTAGTATGATTTCAACCCTGGAATTGCCAATTTCTACTGAACTAAAGGTAAAAGTAGCTGTTAACTTGAAAACTACCACTTCATGACATCACAAAGTGGTACAGAGCGTTTTAAGCTTTGGAGATCTACAGACTAATAATAAAGAGCTACTCAAACATGTGTGAATGATACAAAACACAACTCCAGGTCTGTTTTTGAGGCAGTAACAGCATCATAACCCCACTTAAAGCTCACAAGAGTTCCATTTTGCGTAACTCGGGACCTTTAAGACTAAAAGAAGTTATTAGAATCATTTTCGATATGTTTTTGTTTCAGTAACACACAGCTCGCCGCACACAACATCAATGCTTCTCTTACGTCATTTTGCGCACGGCTATTTAAAGTCATTGTCATTAGCGTACATTATAAGATTTTGTTTCAATATTTAATGAGCTCCAAAGAAAGAATACATTTAGTTGTGTATAGAGCCTGAATGGCCTGAGCCGGCGCGGTAAATCCCCTGTCGGTGCGCACGGACAGGCTCAACTACAACGGGGACCTTTTATGTTGTAATCAAATATTCATGTTATAATGGTTTGGATGACACAAGCTTTTTTGCAGTGCTGTTAAGTTCTTGTTTCCTCTGTGGGAGAAAGCTGTGAGGGAGATGAATACGATGTGGCGAGACAGGTCCTGACACAGCAACACTGGAAAAGTAGGAACAAGAGTGTATTATGAAACGGCGAGGGCTGAAACGTGCACTAAACCTTCTTTGGGTTTACTCATTTATCCAGGCTTGGAAGTGGCACAAAGATTGAAGGAAGTGTATGTGGTTAAGTCATGGGTAATGGCTGGTGAGGACAGTTGGAGATTCTGTATTTGACCCATTTTGCAGGGTTGTTTGACAGGATTTGACCCAGACTGCCGGGTAGACCAGGCAGAATGTTATTACACTTGTCCCTCGCTATATTGTGTATATTGTATTTCGTGGTCTCGCTGTTTTGCTGATTTTTTTTGTGCAATTTTCATGCTTTTTCACAGTGTATGAACGTGCATTGTGTCGTGCGTCCTGATTGGCTGTTGGACTGTAGACCATTGTCCTTCAGTCTCCTCCGTGTCGTGTCTCCTGTACAGTACAGAATGTGTTCAGACAAATTTACATAAATGTTGGATCACAGTGTGACTCTGAAGTGCTGTGTGTTTGCAATTTGTTTTCTCCCCGACAAAACCCACAATGTCGATGAAACGTTCTGCACCAACAAAGGCGCCTATGAAGGTTTGAACTTTGAGAGTGTTTAAACAAGATAGAAATGTGAGCAAATATTAATGCCTGTGTGAGAAAAGTGTATAAAGTGTGTGGTGAGGGGTTTTACAGCCAAAAAAATATAGAATAATTATAAAAATAAAGCTGATACTTCGCGGATTTCACCTATTGCGGGTCATTTTTAGAACTTGACCCCTGCGATAAACGAGGGTCCACTGTATCTGTTATTTGACCCAAATATGACCCAACCCAGTGACCCAGAACTTGGGTTAAGCAACCCAACCCAACTCTGTGAAAATAACCCCCATGACCCAACAGCCCACACCCAGAAACTGTGTTGAAAAAAAAAAACTGCATTTTTTTTTTTTATTATTTTTTTTTTTTTTATGGTGTATAAATTACACATAGGTAAACAATAACTTCTGTCTTTTTTATTATAATTAATCTTTCATGATTGAACCTGTAGTGCAAGTACAACTCTCAATATCACAATAGGATTCGAGGGTGTGTTTTTGCCCCTGATTTAACATTATCAACATGTTTAGCTTCTACCATAGACTGTATAAAGAAGTGGACTAAAGGAGCTCACCGAGGCTAACAGTTATAGACAGAAAATTTGGAGCCGAGTTTCATATTTGGAACTCTGACTGCGAGTATCATAGCAACCAAAGAGCCAATCCGGAGCCACGCTGTTGAAGGTAATGCCCCCTCCCTGCTTAGCGTTAGCAACAGTTTTGATTGACAGCGTTGCTAAAAGAAGGCGCCTGATTTGTCTGTTATTAATGTTCATGTCTTGATTTACAGAGAAAGTAGCCAAACCGCAGGATCACGTAGAGCGGGTAAATGTGAAATTTTAAGACCAAAATGACGTTTCTGACAGCAGCAGTTACAAAGAAAAAGACGCCACAGTTTTTCAATAGAAAGTGAATTGGAGCCACAGTCGATGGAGCCGGAAGTGCGCCCATGATCACTTGCAGATTAGCTACATCTATACAGTCTAAGCTTTTACAATGTATATACAACAAATACAGCTTGTTCGCTCACCTTTTTTTCACCTTTGCCCCAGACTAAACTCACACATTATTAACACCCAATCCTGTTAACCAATTTCACTTCATCTTTATGTAGTTTTATGGACCGTACCAATCTACTCACCCGTATTTATGGTCTATAAAAGTGTAATATCAGGCAGTTATGTGTCCAAACACTAGTATATATGTGAACGGTGGATGTAGAGGTCCAGACAGTGGCATGTGTCTAGAAAGATAAGAGCTGCATTAAAGGAAATCCACCTCTGTTATGGCACAGTGCTGAAACTGCAAAGATTTGATAAGGTATTTGTGGTGGTATGGGGCGAGCAGACTGTGCACAGATCAAATACAGCAGAGGGGGATTTTGATGGCAGCGTGATAACACAATGTAACCGGTTTTGTCGGAGGTGATGGTGATAAAAATGATTTGATGTTGTCTTTTAAATGCTGCAGGTTTTTCAGTGATATCTTGAATCTGGCAACCAAGACTTACACTGACGTTATTTCAATTTGATGTGGAAAACTAAGGCCAGATGTGTCGCCTGCGTTTACCGCTCAAGAATTATTTATTTTTTAAAGTTATAATTAGTATTGTTTTGTCATCCCATCAAGAGCATATAAGCAGGTGTTTTTGATTTTGATTTTCATGTCAAAAAAATAAATAAAGCAAAGAAAACATTACATATGTTTGGACAATATTAATGTTAAGTTTTAGTATACGACACATTACATTTACATATACAGTATTTTTAAATGTGCACTGTGTAACTTTTCTGATAGAGGGTCAGCTGTCTACTTGTCTCCTTGGAGATGTAACTGGTGCGCCTGGAATGTTCCACAGTATGGCATTTAACCTAAACTAATTTTGCATTTACTCAATTACAAGTTTTTTTTTTTTTTTGAGAAATAAAATAAATTGAATAAATAAACTACATAAAATTGAATAAATAAACTACATACAATTGAGTAAATAAACTACATAAAATTGAGTAAATAAACTACATAAAATTGAATAAATAAACTACATAAATTGAATACATAAACTACATAAATTGAATAAGTAAACTAAATAAAATTGAATAAATAAAATACATGAAATTGAATAAATCAATTAAATACTCTTGTGAGTGGGGTCGCCTTTCCACAGATCTGACCTGTCACTTGTCCTGGTAGCACTATTGCTTGTTTTCTTGGGGACAGATAAGTTAAATGCCATACTGTTAAACATTCTTGGCAAAGCAAAAAAAAAAAAAAAAAACAACAACATAAAAACATCTCCATGGAGACAAGCTGTTTGTGAATTTTAAGGCACATTGAACTTTTCGCAGATAATTCAAATGTATTATTATTGTTATTAATTATACGGAGGACTTAGATAGCGCTTTTTGGACACTCAAAGCCTTTACAAACAATAAGAAAACAGTAGAAGATGACGATGGACATCATGGGGGGAGTTTTCAGTTTTCAGAAGTGATATGAGTTTGAGTCGGGTTGGAGTGGTACGGAGCGGTCAGCAGGTGATGAGGAGGACCTTCTACTGGACACGGACGCAATAAAAAATAATTAGTTTCTCAAAAGTGACAAAATGTTTTCAGTCATGTCGAAAAAATGCTTACACAATTTCAACTTTATCTCCTCTTCTGTAAACAACAACTTGCGACACCGATGCGCCACTATCTAATCCACTATTTCTGTTTACTTTACAAATCTATTTTCCCTCTGATCCTTGTACGCAGCTGCACCCTCGGGCGACACAGGCACCCGCACTGCCTCTCCCACCCTCCACACCTTCCCCACCCATCTCCACACATCACCATTACGCCCTTGATGCCTCGTAATTATCGCCGTGCTAATCGAAAAAGCCAGTGTGAGCAGAGGTGGGCTTCCTGTCTGCCGCTCTGCTCTCGTCGGTGCCGTGTAAAGTGGAGCAGATTAATCCTCTCAAAAATCACATTCAGATTGCAGATTGTTGATTAGCAGCTGTCTCTAATGGCATCTGCATAATTGCATCAGCGCGGAGTTGATGTTGTCACTGGCGACGGAACAGGAAGTCCTTTGAGTCGGATCCATGGTTATAAAAAGAATGTGCCGAATTTAACCAAATCCGACACTATCAAACAGGTGCTGCTCTTCATAGGCTTATAACATAAAACCCACTTAGAGCTAGCACCAGCTGAACCAGCCAATGAGGGATCAGCTGTGGCATAGAAGTCTCATTTATTAAGCGGGTAATATTAGAAGGTTAGACTTTGACACTTATATGCAGGCCCTCGTTCATACACGCATATATTACATCACATTTTACACTGGGTAATCCATGATGAAAGTCGTTAGGTTATGTACAAGTTTAAGTATATATGTAAAATAAGTTTGAAAATACAGTTTAAGACTCAAGACAAAGTGCGTTTATGAGTTGAAAAGTGGGTAGGGTGGACAAAAGTACCCAAAATCAGATACTAACTTTTATATACTAAAACTAGTATAGAAACAGAGCAGGTATCGATACTAAAAAGTCACATTCACAGGACAGAAATAAGCCTTTCCTGAATATCTTTAGAATGATCTTGAGCTGTAACAGAACAAGTATAAGACACATAGACTAGTGTACACCCATGGACCACTATGAACCTACTGGACGACTGAGGGATTACACAGATATATGGACACATGGGAATACAAAAGAAAGTTCTATGAGTTAATGTTGAAAATCACATTCTATTAACTCAAGAAAGTGTTTTTATTATTATTCCATCCATCTATTTTCTTTCACTTTATCCCGGGCCGGGTCGTGGAGGCAGCAGTTTCAGCATGGAGGCCCAGACTTCCCTCTTGACTTGTTGTTGTTGTTGTTGTTGTTGTTGTTGTTGTTGTTGTTGTTGTTGTTGTTGTTGTTGTTGTTGTTGTTGTTGTTGTTGTTGTTGTTGTTGTTGTTGTTGTTGTTGTTGTTGTTGTTGTTGTTGTTGTTGTTGTTGTTGTTGTTGTTGTTGTTGTTGTTGTTGTTGTTGTTGTTGTTGTTGTTGTTGTTGTTGTTGTTGTTGTTGTTGTTGTTGTTGTTGTTGTTGTTGTTGTTGTTGTTGTTGTTGTTGTTGTTGTTGTTGTTGTTGTTGTTGTTGTTGTTGTTGTTGTTGTTGTTGTTGTTGTTGTTGTTGTTGTTGTTGTTGTTGTTGTTGTTGTTGTTGTTGTTGTTGTTGTTGTTGTTGTTGTTGTTGTTGTTGTTGTTGTTGTTGTTGTTGTTGTTGTTGTTGTTGTTGTTGTTGTTGTTGTTGTTGTTGTTGTTGTTGTTGTTGTTGTTGTTGTTGTTGTTGTTGTTGTTGTTGTTGTTGTTGTTGTTGTTGTTGTTGTTGTTGTTGTTGTTGTTGTTGTTGTTGTTGTTGTTGTTGTTGTTGTTGTTGTTGTTGTTGTTGTTGTTGTTGTTGTTGTTGTTGTTGTTGTTGTTGTTGTTGTTGTTGTTGTTGTTGTTGTTGTTGTTGTTGTTGTTGTTGTTGTTGTTGTTGTTGTTGTTGTTGTTGTTGTTGTTGTTGTTGTTGTTGTGTCCCGTTTTTTTTCCTGGTTCAGTCCTGTTTTGGTCCTGGTTCAGTCCTGGTTCAGTCCTGGTTCAGTCCTGGTTCAGTCCTGGTTCAGACCTGGTTCAGTCCTGGTTCAGTCCTGGTTCAGACCTGGTTCAGTCCTGGCACTAGAATGCTTCTCGTTTAGACATACACACTTTGTTTCCCATTGGCCCTAAATAGTCCGTTTAAATGCGTCTCAAAGCTCTACATTCAGAGGGATTGTAATTATAATCCACGTCAATAGATTTATCATCTTTTGAACTTTGCCTCAGTTCGAATGTGACATAATTAACTGTGTGAGGTACAATGGAGGAGCTGCGGCTCAGTTATCAAAGAACTGAAACATGTCACACCTAATCCAATCAGGGGATTAATACAGCCATTTCAACCAATCACAGCAGGGCAATCAGAGCACAGCAGTACAGTGAAATATAATCCTCAGCTCAAAAGCGTCTGGGAAACATGTGCCATATGCAGAGATGAGACGGCATCATAACACTGTGGATTGTGCAGGCCTGGATTTTTCATGCAGAAGAAAAGTGCCATATACAAATCCATGTTTATTGGTGGGTTTTATTAATGTGTGTAATTCATCAAAACTCAATAGGCGAAGAAATCATGTTGGCAAATTTCCCAGTTCTTGAAAAGGAACGAGGTTTTCTGTTGGGTTTTAGATAACGTCACAACAGTCTATAGGACAATAATATTTGACTTTTTTTGTTGTAATACAGTACAGTGAGTTCTTGGGTCTAGTCAGTCATAGAAACTTGGGTCTAGTCAGTCATAGAAACGATCAGGTTCAACATTTGTGCGTTTATTTCATGGCACAATGCAGGGCCGGTCCTAGCTTTCAGGGGGCCCTAAGCTGAATTTGTCTCTGGGGCCCCCGACAGCGGATGTATCTTTTCTCAGCTATTGTTGAGTCACATTTGACACATTCTGACTCTGCTCTCATCACTTTGTCCAGTTGTATTTGTGTTTATCCGACCAACATCAGACTGAAAACATCCACAATGTCACATCTACTGAACTATAGTCACAAGAACAGAACACAAACATATAAAGGGGGTCAAGATTTAAAATTCTAGACATTTTTTCTTTGTTTCTGGTGGATTTTAATGTGTTCCAGTTGGCGACAGTGGGTCCTTTCATCAGTGTAAACACCTCTGCACGACTCAAAAACAAATGTAGCAGCAGTAGATCTTTTGCTACTACAAACAAATATAATTGTTTTAGAGGGATATTTAGGCTGCTGCAAACACACAAGCCCTGTGTCCTTTAAACTTGATATATTATTTTCAATATGTGCTCTTGGGGGCCCTCTGCTGGCCTCGGGGCCCTAAGCAGCTGCTCAGTCTGCTAAGAGGCTGGACTGGCCCTGGTACAATGATCATCACAATAGGCAAAATTGTCTCTTTCCCCGTCTGAGAGCATGATATCATCATATTCAAGAGTCTGAAAAACACCAATAGACGTGTCGCCCAATGCATCAAGTCTGAAAACATTGAAAAAGTGGTTTGAGAAACTGAGAAACAGCGAGGTGGGTTAAGTGTCTTGCCCAAGAACCCAACAGCATTCATTTGTGGAAGCTGGAATCTTCAGCTCTGTGAACAAATCCTTTCCCAACTGAGATACTATCACACTTAATATAACACAGATACAAATAAACAGACGTGAAGTTACTAAAATGTGGATTATACTTATCATACCAGTTTTATTTTATATATTGTGATTAATTCATGATTTTCAAATAGTTATTTTCAGTGTCGTATAAATCCCAGTGTCTCAAACCAGTCCCATCTTTTCAAAGTGGCTTCTGGATGGGAGCCGTAAAGTCTTGGTTGTAAAAACAGTGTTCAGACGACTCCAGCTGAAACCTTCCCCACTCAAATAGTTCACCTTATTGTTACCTCTAGCAACCCCAGGTGAAAATAAAGCATGTTTTTGTATCCAAACGTTGCCTTCACTGCAGCATTTTGTCCTTTGACTAGGGCACAGTTGGACATGCAGGGATTAGTATGTAAAACACACTCCTCTTTCAACATCAGATTCAACTAAGTGACTGACAACAGACCACCCCAGACCACCCCAGGCTCTGCAGAGAGTTTCCCCACGAATACATTGTAATGATCACCACACGCTAAATATACTTCAGTAAAAGTATTAAAGTACCTGTTTAGAAATGTATTTAAAGAGTGAAAAGTAAAAGTATTTTGTGCATATTCTGAGGCTTCAAATGTAGTGATTTTGATACAGATTTGTGCTGAATTTTGTTCAGTAGAAACAATTGAATCAATAGTTGTTTTTTTTCCCTAGCGGTTTATTTTTTACCGCAGGTCTTAAACTATAATAAAGAAATGTGTTAGAGTAGAAAGTACAGATACTGCTCTCAAATGTAGGGAGAAAAGTAAAACATATCCACTTTAAAATGTACTTGAAAATACATTTTAGGTATTTCTACTTTACTTAAGTACAGTACTTTACTACTTTTACTTTATGTTCTACCACTGTGGACAAAAAGAAAAAATATGAAATGGATTTTTACATTTTCAGGAGCCTGTGATCAATACAAGAGTTCATGTTTAGATGTTTGATTTTCAACAAAAATGTGAGAGGCTAACTGAACAAACATTGAGCTAATGCTAATGCTAGCTTGTATCTGTAATATTATTTGAGAGAAACTTGTTCATCACCACAGATCAGCTCATCTGTTGTAGTTTTAGCTAAATCAGTCCTTTATGGTCAGATTGTGTTGAAACAAAGCTCAGATTAAAGTCCAACTTGAGTAACAGTTTCAGACAGAGCAGTGCTTCCAGTTAGTTAGTTACATTTTCTTTGCATTACTGGGACATTTTTGGTTATTTTCTGCCTGCACGATGAGATTTAAGCTGTAAAAAGTTGAATAAATATCTTCTATGACTCATTACAGATGCAAACTAACGACTAAAGTGTTTCTGATATTTATTTATTACAGCTTGTGATTTTCTAACAATATTGTAGATTTTGAATATTTTTTGTGGTTTAAACTGCTCTGGGGTTTTTGCATCAGTGGGATAAATTAGTTTCAGTATTATCGTTTATCTTGTATATTCACTTCAGCGATATATGGGACTTTAAAATGTGTTATTGTGACAGACCTAGTGGAAACATTGAATACTCCGTGCATCTACACTTCAAATTGTTTCATATTTGTGCCTGGCGGTCTATTCTCGGGTGGTCTGGAACACTTGGATCACTGGACCGTATATGTTGTTGTGATTTGACACAGTGAGCGGTGCTAGCATGTCCCTCTCTCCAGACTCCACACCTTGTTCGCTGACTCGTGCGGTGCATCGGTATTTCCAGCTTGTCAGTCTCAGCTGTCTTGAACGCAAGGATTTTTGGATGTTTTCGGATTCAGTGTTTTTTTGTTTTTTTTTACTGATTTATGACTATCACAGCTTCTCACACTGGGGACTCTGCTGCCTGCAGTGTAAGGTCTGGCAGACAGTACAGCGCACAGGCAGTGAAATGTACCAAGAAATGTAGCAAAGAATCTGTCAATCTATAGATATTTTCTGCAGCAAAAGTATATGTTTGTATCCTGCACAAATCCTGGCCGTGTTCGTGTTTAGCTCGTTGTGTTTATGAGCACGTTTTACACTATAGTGCATTATGAAAGATGCATAGACAGATGAGAGGACGCAGGCTGCTTATGTAAGGTCTACAGTGCGGATGCTGCTAAAATATAATAGCGATTAGCAGCGACACAGTCATTTAGGTAGACAAGAATACAACATTGTAGCTCTCAAAGTGGGACATCTATTCTCAGTGGTGTATCGCATAGGTCTGTGCATTTTATCACATGTTAAAATGTAATCTCGGCTGATGCTAGCTAGCTTGTGACTGTAAAATCATTTGAAAGGGACTTGTTTAGTGTTACAAATCAGCTCACCTGTTGTAGTTCTAACTAAGTCAGTTCTTTATGGTCAGATAACGTTAAAACCAAGCTCAGATTAAAGTCTCAAACTCTTGAGTAACAGCTTCAGACAGAGCAGTGCTTCCAGTTAGCTTCATCCTCAGGGAACTTTTTTTCTCTCTTCATGTCGCTCCACCCCAGTACAGCAACACTACATCAGATTACAATGATAATCTGTTTACGCTGATAACATTGCTTTGGTTTGTGTTGAATGTTCCTCAGTACAACATTAATCTTATATATCTCCATGGAGACAAGCAGGTGCTACGCCCAGGCCAACTTACAGCTCAGATCTGTAGAGAGGCGATTCCGCTCATACCAAGAATGCACATTTTCATTGTATTTTTGAACTATTAAAACACCTGTAAGTGAATAAATGCATGCTAGGTAAGTGTAATGACGTACTGTGGAACATTCTTAGCAAAGTAATATTAACTCTATGGACATGAGCATTGCCCACTAGAAAAGTTACATGGTTCACGTTTAAAGGGCCCACATTACGCCATCTATGTTACGTTGTTTTTCTCATCACAAACATACCTTTTCTCAAACAGAAAACACTCTGTTCCACCTTGTGATGTCATCATGTGGTAATACAGGAAGTGCTCCACTGTGTTTGTAAACTCCATACACCTTTGCTAGAATCATTTGGATTTCAGCCCTGGAATTGCTTATCTCTACTGAACTAAAGGTAAAAGGAGCGGTTAACATGAAAACTACCACTTCATGACGTCACGAGGTGGAACAGAGCATTTTGAGCTTTGGAGATGGGTGACTCAAACATGTGTGAATGAAACAAAACACAACTCCAGGGTCCAGGTCTGTTTTTGAGGAGGTAACAGCATTATAACATGACTTGAAACTCACAAGAATCCATATTTTGTGTAATATCTTGTGTAAATCAGATGTGTTGGTACTGGACCACACGTAGTCCCACATACTGATATCATTTATAACACACTCACATTCACTCTGTCTATTCTCAGTGAGACAAAATGTCATGTTATTTCAGCCCAAAATAAGTCCGTCTTATCTCCCCTCCGGTCCTCGCGGCTCACCCTGATCTCCATCCCCGTCTTTTGGTGCTCACATTCAGCGCTCGGTAAATTATAACTCTGAGCACAGCTTTCTCCTGTCCCGGGACGCAACGGAAGGTCAAGTGTCCCACCCCAGGCTCACTTTGACAAGGACTCAAAAAGACTGAAGACATTTTGACTGAAGGATCGGCACAGATTCAATCAACTTCCAACAGAGCGGAACGTTACGGCATGGAAAATAATGTGTTATGGATTAGACTTTGTTTACTTAACGAGACACATTTTGCTGTTTCCTGATCTATGTTATAATGTTTCTTCATCAAATCCTGCATAGTTAGACTCATCTCTCAAACAGAAAACACTCTGTTCCACCTTGTGATGTCATGTGGTGATACAGGAAGCGCTCCATACACCTTCACTAGGAAACATTTGGATGATTTCAGCCCTGGGATTACGAATCTGTACCGGACTGAAGCTAAAAGGAGCTTGAAAACTACCACTTTGTGACATCACAAGGTGCAACAGAGCATTTTGAGTTAATATTCTAGTGTTAATCAAATATTTTTGTATGTTTTTAATGGAGAAAACACAATTCTAACATGACTTAAAGTTCTCAAGAGTCCATTTTGCGTAATATAGGACCTGTAAAGATGCACTATGGAGCTTTTCTGGTGAAGGTCCCCTGCCAGTTTTTCATAGACATGGCATTACTTTGTTTCAAATGGTCCACAGCATGGCATTCAGCGTGGGTCAGTGAATGTAGCAGACTCAGACACTATTCAACCATTTAAATATCAGGCATTATAAGTTCAAGGCTGCTTTCAGAAATGTTTCAAAATGCACACTTCAATATTATGGGGAATATGAACTATAAAAGCCTTCGTGATCTCTGGGCTCCTTTGATGTCTATTCAATTCATAACTTAATATTTTCAACTGAATAATAAGAACTTTACTTTACTATGTGATCGCTCTGTGTTTGAACAAGCCCACGGCCATTAAGGAAGAAGGTTGGCGGTTCGAATCCTGCTCTCGACATAAATATCAATGGTTGAGTGGTCAGATCCGTTGACCCACAGGTTGGCGGTGCGATTCCAGCTCCCACAGACGAATACTGTCGTTGTGTCCTTGGGCAACACAACCAGCCTCGCCCTCAGTGTCTTGATGTAAAGCGATATATAGATAAAAATAACCGTTTAATGCGTAAACTTGGAGGACGTCCCCCAGCTATTGTTTGCAGAAGTTCACTTGTACTTTCCAAACACAAACTTCCCAAGCATTTTTATTTCTAATGTACAAAAATAGCAGATGAAATGGTTTTATTTTGAAACCCCTTCCACGCATAACGCTGTGTTTTGTAACCTTGGACAGCCCGCTTTCGGCTTGAATAACCTTCATGATGTTGTTGGCTGGAGACATATTTTATTTGTGTTGGACAAAAACAGCCGGCTTACAGGAGCAGATCTACAGAGATGGGATCAGACAATAACCAGCAGAGCATTGATCCATATTTGAACCAAACTTTGTGTTTCTGTTCAAACCAAAGCACCACACGTCTCCAGCGAGTCTCTGGTGGTGTGCTCCTCCATTTTATACACCCACCAGTAAACACAGGAAAGTCAAACCATTATCAACTTTTAGACGAGTTTTAGCATTTTCCCTATGTCGGTCACATTTAGCAAGGCTTGAAAGCTTCAGAACAGTATTGTGTCTCAGTAGACTCTTGTAATGCTAACCATGTTGTTTAGACTTTGACAAACATGTTCTGAAATGCATGTGATTCTTGTATGTTTAGTTCATATTTCAGAAAATCTTGATTTTAAAACGAAAATCACGTATCTGTCCAATTTCAATACTCGTCAATGCTCACAATTAAGGAGCTTTTATGGTTAAAGTCCAGCTGCTTTTGATTTTTTATTGAAATATGTGCATTTTTGAGTTAGATAAAAGGTTAATTTTAATGTTCTTGATAAACAGAGTATTGTATTTGGAAGGGCATCAGGCATAAAATTGAACTGTATATAAATCACTCCCAGAGACTGTATAAAGAAGTGGACTAGGAGTGTGATGTCAGCCATATCGTTCAGCTCCGGTCAAATGAAGCTCATCGAGGCCAGCAGTAGGGATGGGACAATAAACAATAACATCGTTTATTGTGATAAAATGGGTCGACAATAATCGTTCATATCTCCAGAATGTGCAGAAAAAAATCCACAGGGGAGGATAAAGGGGTCTGTTATCTGGGGCCCCAGGGGTTTAGGGGCCCAGAATTGGACCTTCATCCTATTAATTTGTATTATGGGGCGCTCATGTGAGGGTTATTGCCCAAGGCCCCCGTTGACGGCCCTGCTCATCCATAATATTCTCTGTTGAAGTTATAATTATTCATATCCACAAGTACTTTAATCATTAATCACAATTATTTTGGCCATGATAATCGTCACACATTTCAATATTGTCCCATGCCTAGCTAGCAGTTATAGGGGTGAATTTGGAGCAACATCCCATATTTGGAATTCTGACTGCGAGTATCATAGCAACCAAAGAGCCAATCAGGACCAAGGCTGTTGACGGTAACCCCATCTCGCCCGCACCGCTGGTTTAGCTGGGAGTGCGCACTTAGCGATGCTGTCAATCAAACCTGATGCCAATGCTAACGGGAAGAAGGCGCCTGATTTGTCTGTTATTAATGTTCATATTTTGAGTTACGGACACAATAGTGAAATAAAAATACCAGATTAATACGAAGGTTAATACGAACATTTTAAGACCAGAGTCGACAGAGCTGGAAGCGCATCCCATGCTCTTGTCTTATTTGGAACGCAGTTGCTAGCAGGTTAGCGGTATCCGTTTATATATACAGTCTATGGTCACTGCGTAATGGGGATTTTTTAAAAACGATGTCTTTTACGGCGACATATTGTTCCAAATTGTCTATTCATATGCAAAAATGTAACCAACCGCGGTCGTAACGAGAGTAATCCTTGCTTGTTCAGTCAACAATACAACTAACATAATGTAACTGCCTTTATTCCCAGTGCATAATAAAACATATATAAATATTCTTATTAGCCTGGAGTCATTTTACTGGTCTAATTTTGGCCTTTCTGTGTTTAACTCTCTCGCCAGGCTGTATTTCTTCTTTAAAGCAAAATGTCAAGTCTGCGGTAATCCCAGGCAGCCAGACCTTTTCATTGTAGAGTTCACACAGGTCTGGAGGCGGTGTCCACGGTAACAGGAGGCTGAGGTAATGAGATGTTCAAAGTGCACGCACAAGGCCATTTACCTGTCCCCATTAAAAATAACCCCCAACAGTATCAATGTGTGGTCTGTTGGCTTAGAAAGGTAATAGTAGTTTAAAAAGATCACTTGTATTGTGTAGTGTGTACCAAACTATATCCATGTGTGATTAAAGTTGACCTGTGAGACCCATGTTCTTAAATTTACACAGCATACATCAAGTATCAATGACCTAATGCTCATTTCTGATTGGTTGGTTTTACTAGACTTTGTATTGGCCCTTGTTTATCCAGTCACAATCAAGAAATCTACTTTGATCTGAAAAACGTGTCCTTGTAAGTCAAAAGTAATATTGTGTAGCAGTGTGTCTATGTAGTTGCTAGGGGATTCGTTGGTTATCGGTTATTCATCTTATTCCAGAAGTTGCCGTGGGCGCCGCCATCGTCAGATTTTAGCAGAAAAAACGTTTCCTGTATTCTCCATTGTAGTTAATGGGATGTCCACTTAACCGGAAGTGCTACCACAAAGAAAGTGCAGTTTAGTCACATTTACGGCTTAAAATGTTCGTATGGCTAAAAAATGGCTCGACTGATTGATTGACGGAGCAGGTAGTAGGGAGCGGTAGGCTGATGTCTTCAAACCAGGCGTAGGAAGCTGGGTCGGAGGCTGAGGTGTTCGTACTGGTCGTGGGGAACTGGGTCGGAGGCTGAGGTGTTCGTACTGGTCGTGGGGAGCTGGGTCAGAGGCTGAGGTGCAGGGTGCGTCCAAGAAGCAGGATCAAGGAGGATATACAAACGAGAAAACTGAAGGATGACATGTCGATCTGATAGACTCTGTAACAATCCTCAGACCCTTTGTATTCCAGAGGTGGAGGCTTGATTGCGAGTGAGTAGTGGGTGGTGCCAGAGTCTCCGCCCAAGCTCCAGGCAAGGACACAGAAGGCAAAACAGCACAAAAACCACAAATCCTGACATGTTTTCAGTTTAGTTTGGATTCAATTTAGGACAGTGATTATTAAGGGGCCCATAGTAGGTGTATGAGAACCTCATTGAGGGGTCCACACATGACAAAACATGATATATGGGCACTGACCCCAAGTATCACACAAGTAAACTGGACTCAAACACAACGCAAAAGATACAGTCAAATGCAAGTTAAGCTCAACAGAATGTGTCCTTCAAACAGATCATTCTTGAATAAGACAAATCAGGAAAATACACAATTTAGAAAGAAATGGTTTCATTAATATCAACTTAAATCTGTTTCACAATAAAGGATCTCAAATCAGAAACCAGGCTGGGAAAAAAACCCTCTGAAACAGCTCTCTCAAACGGGGATTAATGCAGATTCAGAATGTAGAAATTGCAAACAACAGCTTTGTTCAAATGCACAGCTTGAGTGTCTAACAAAGCCTCAATGAGCAGAGAGAGAATATATATAGACTACCCTGGCATGATTAGGGAATGAGTGCCAGCTGTGGGAAAAACAGGGAGGAAGCAAAGGATGGACCGGACGAGGCTGCGAAATGGAGCTGGACTGGGGTAAATACGAAAACGATGGGCAGAACTGTGACACTGAGTTACTTTCTAATGCAACAGCTGGACCCCTGTTAAAGGTAATGGAGAAAAAAGAAGACTGATTTGTCTGTTATTAATGTTCATGTTGATTTACAGACACAATGGCGAAATAAAAACATCAGAATCATGTAGAGTGATGAGTCTGACAGCAGCAGTTATGGAGAGAGGAGACGGCCAATGGCGTCAATACAGTCTATGAAAACGTTGGAAAAAAATCCGACATGAAGCGACCGATTTTGTTTGAAGAATAATCTTTTACTTAACCAATCCCCCCTAACAAAATCCTGTAGGTCTAATAACGTTCAGAATCTAGCCTACTTTTTAGTGCGCACCTTTCAGAGCAAATCCTTGTTCATATAATCTTCCTCGTCCCAGCTTTGAGAGCGAGTAAAAACCCATCTTCAGCCTGATAACAAATCTCTCCATTGAAGTTCACTGCCTCTGTGTTTGAACTTTTACTTCTTAACCAATTGCTTATCTGTTGCCGTTGGAGACTGCCAGTTTTAACGAGGTATTTCATTACAAACGCCAGAACGCCCCCCCCCCGCTGTGCGCCGTACCTGTAATGTTTTCAACCATTTCTAAGATTCATCTGAAAGCGCTCCCCGTCGATTTAAACCTGTTATATATTACTGCCTTCTATATTTACCATCACATCAACCCATCTGTACCGTATTCAAAGCATTACCCGGAGTCGAAGCTTAAAATCAAAAAGTCTAGCTCCTCTTTGACTTCTACTTTGAGAGATCTAGTTTTAGATTTGTTTTGTCTTAGCTTTATTTTTGAAGTAAAATAACGAGGCGCATCGAGGAGCCCGGGCAGCTTTTGTTAGTCGGATGTGTCAAGTGGAATATGGAGAAGGAGTGTAACAGAAGATCCAATTACAATGTTTCCCTCCCTCGGCGATATCGGGTTCGCGCGGTGGCCATCTTCGCTCGTCTTTTTTGCGAGTGTACGGCTCTATAGCGTTACAATGGGAAGTGTTATGTGGGTAAACTTGCTATATTCAAATTTCCCAGGAGGCTTTGTTTTTGTACATTTCACCTGTCGCAAATTGGCTGTGTCTTTGTCGTTACGCTCGGATATTCGTAGAGGTGGGGGTTGTATTTCCCACTCGAGGCCATACGTTTGTACGATGGTGCGCGCGGATACTACTTCACAGATAGGGACGTCGGGATTGTTAGTTTATTGATTGATCAGCTCAGTCGGTACAGCGTTTGTCCACTGATCCACATGTTGGCGGTAAAATTCCAGCTCCCACAGATGAATGCTGTTGTGCACTTGGGCAAGACACTTAACCTCGCGCTCCCAGTGTCTGTGAATGGGTGAGTGATTCCTTGATGAGCTTTGACGGCCTTCAAGGTGGAAAACCGTTGTCTAAAATGTGACCGTGACCATTATACAGGTCACAATCAATCATAAGAACTAATGATCAATGTAAATCAGAATCGAAGTAAAGCCACAATATGTCACTTTTTAACCAAAAATAGACTAAAATAAAAGCTTTTTCGTATGCGTCCTTACTTTGAGCAGGCTTGCATCTCCACAAACCTGACTTTCCTGGATGAGAGGCTCTTTCTGCTATGATCATATAATCATAAGAACTAAAAAAATAATAATTGTGACAGTTTCAGAATCAAAGCTAAAGCCACAGCGTGTAACTTTTTAACCAAAAGGAGAAATAAAAGCTGATTTGTCATTTTGTTTAGGTTTATTACACTGAAAAACATGCATTCTTACGCTAAGTGGGCTTGCATCTCCACAAACCTGACTCTTATCTCACTTGAAGGAGGGCCTCTTTCTGCTTGTTTCCATGGTGATATCCCTTTTGTTATAACAATACAACATAAAACTTGCCTATATGGAGAATGTTCAAAAGTATGGTTTTAAGGCTGGAAGCATCCTGAAAAGCTCCATACTGTACCTTTAAGTAAATGTTTTAAAGCAGGTCTATTCTTTTTCAGAGCTTTTAATCATGTTATAGTTGTTTCCTTGTCATTTACCTTCTGGAGTTGTATTTGGAGTGAGATCGTGCACATTTGAGCCATCTTTAATATCTATCTACCTTTGTATCTGGGTTCACAAAGATAATAACGCACTTGAGCAATGTCACAAAACTTGAATGAAGGATTTCAAATGATGTCACTGTTGTTTGGTCATTGTGTCAGTGAATAAATAACACACACACACAAAAAAAACACAAAAAGATGATATTGTGACCTCCCTGTTCACAACAATCCTTTTTTATTTGGAGTGAAGCCAGTGAGGAGGACAAAAGGGGGAGAGAGGGGCGCTTTGGGAGAGCTGGAGGGGGGAGTCCAGTGATGAAAGTGTGACGAATGCTCCCCTCACTGATGATTTGTGATGGTCTGCAGACTGGGAGCAGAATATATAGGCAGCGCCGCACCAATACAAGCGAGTGAGGAGAAATACTGCTGTTGCTACACGGGGATGGAGTCTGAGGGAGTTTTTGAAAGAAATTGGTTATTTTTGTTGAAAGCTAAGGGGCACACACAGAAGTCGTTTTAAATTAGAGTATTGCATTCGTAGGCTTGGGAATACATGCTTTGAATATTTAAAAGGGGATTTTTTATGTGTAGTTAGTTTATGGTGTTTTCTGGTCTATGTTATAATATTGTCATCACAAACAGACCTGGAGTTGTGTTTTGTTTCATTTACACACAAACCCTGCATATTTACGCTGAGTTTTTCTCTCAAACTGAAAATGCTCTGTTCCACCTTGTGATGTCATCATGTGGTAATACAGGAAGTGCTCCACTGTGTTTTTAAACTCCACACAGCTTCACTAGAATCATTTGGATCATTTCAGCCCTGGAGTTGATGATCTCTACTGAAAGGTAAAAGGAGCTGTTAAGTTGACTACCACTTCATGACATCACAAGGTGGAACAGAGCATTTTGAGCTTTGGAGATGTACAGACTAATAATAAATAGTTAAAACAAAACACAACTCCAGGTCTGTTTTTGATGAAGCAACAACATTATAACATGACTTAAAGCTCACACGATCTGTTTTGTACCAGTAGATATATTGTAAAAGTTTAATTCTCTGAGAACCAAGAAGAGTAGAACTGGTGCGCTGTTAGTATGCTAGTTGTTGTTAGCATTCACATCATGGCAAAATTCCTCTCTGGCCTTTGAAAATTGTAAAAGTCCTTATAAACTCATTGTGGTAAATAGTTAGGAATGTGTTAAGAAACTGCAAACTTTAAAATTAGTTTAGTTTAAGACAGTAAAAAAAATCAGATACCGCGTCCTTAAAGGAGCTATATGTAACTCTACGGGCTCACAGGGATCTATATAAGAACACGTACTTAAACTGAGAAGTAAACGCTGTCGTAAAAAGCGGATTAAACTCACCAATCACTCCACTGAATAATCCTGGACATATACTGTAAATGTTTATAAGGAAAACTATGAGTTGGGTTGACTAAGGATTTGCTCACATTACATCAGAGGTGGAATGTAAAAGTAAAAGTAGTAAAGTGCTGTATTTAACTGCACAATTAAGGTATCTGTACTTTCTACTCCAGTACATTTTCTTTTTTTTTTACTGAATGGCAAAGTAAAAGATTTTCTATGCTAGTTTGACTGAAGGTTTTTTTTTGATGAAACCAAAATATATGTTTCTACAGAACAAAACACAGATACAGCACAGCACAGATCTTCATCAAAATCACCTAAAATTCTGCATGAAATACTTTTACTTGTTACTCTTTAAGTGCATTTTTAAATGGGTACTTTAATATTTTTACTTAAGCCGATTTTTTTCATTTATACTTGAACTTTTTTTTTGCTTATTTGGATTTTTACTTAAATAACAAAACTGAGTACCGTATTTTCTGTCACTCCGGAATATAAGTCTCTCCAGAGTATAAGTCACTCTGAACTGCAAGTCGCTTCATAGTATAAGTTGCTCTGGAGTATAAGTCGCTCTGGAGTATAAATTGCTCCGTAGTATAATTTGCTCTGGAATATAAGTCAAAAAATGCATAATGATGAAGAAAAAAATGCGGTTGTCAGGTGAGTGTACCAAAGATGTGAAATTATATACTCATATGCGACTTATGTTCCACATATAAGTCACATCCCCGGCCAAACTATGAAAAGAAACATATAGTCCGGAAAATACAGTACTTTTTCCACTCTTTCAGAATCATGTGACTGAGCCTGGAACTAAACCTAGACGAAACCAGGACTGTACCAAACCAAGTCTAAATCAGGACTAAACCAGACTCAAATTGGTGTGTGAGCGCCCCCTACATGACCCGCACAGAGGCACACATTCCTAAACCTTAGCTGATCTACTTTTGACCGTCTCATCTTGTTGTGTCTGTCCCCAGTGACAACACGGAGCATCTAATCCAGCCAGAGCAGGAGCAGAAAGCCCAGGAGCCACTTTTACCCCAAATGAACCAGCGATTATAAAACAACCAACAAAATAACAAGTGCTGAATGTTAAATTGTTGTTTGTCAAGAGAACACTTCACCTCAGGCTTCTTTAAACAAGCCGCTCCGCACAAAAGCGAGCCCGCCTGGCATTAGCAAACGCGAGCCGCTCTTTAACAAACCCAACAGCACTTACTACAATACAGGCTTAAACTGCGCTATATACTTTGGGTTGAGTACTTTGGATATTTTGTATCTGTTGTAAATGTTGTTAAATCGGTTAGAATGGAAGATTTTGTTGTACGGCTGCTTGGTGTTGTCACGATACAAACATTTCAAACTCAATTTCAACGCTAAGGAATAGTCTCAAAACCCGATACTGATTTTAATTCAACAACGATAATAATAAAATCAAATTATTATTTTCACAATGGAGCATAAAAGTCCCGCCCACTTCAGTGTCGCTCCGGTTCAAAGGCATCGCGGCGGCGGCTAACCAGCTACGTGCTAACTACATATTTAAGCAATTTTTAGTATTGTTCAGATGGATATATAGTTTCGATACTAGTTTTAATACCATCTGATTTTCGATATATTTGACAACTCTACCACTACTTACTTCACTGTGATGAAACTATAATCAGTTATAACACGCTCAACGTTTTATGAGGTGTGTTTGCAGTGTCGTTATGCTACAAAAATGTTGAAATTTGAAGAGATCGTCCTATATTAGGGTCATAGACTGTATGTATAAATGGACATAGCTAACATGCTAGCCGCCGCGTTCGAAATAGGAAGTGATCTTAAGCGCACTTCCGGCTCCATCAATTCACTTTACATTGAAAAACTGTCTCCGCTCTCTGTATAACTGCGGGAGTGAGCATCGTCGTTTTGGTCTTTAAATGTTCGTATTCCCCCGTTCTACACGATGTTGGTGTTTTTGTTTTGCTATTGTGTCACGATATGAACATTAATAACACACAAATCGTTCTTCTCCCCAAGGTCAATCTCACTAGCGTTAGCAACAGGGTGGATTGACAGTGTTGCTAAGCGCCCGTTCTGTGCTAAACCAGGGGCGTTACCTTCAACAACGTCCATATTTGAAGCATTCCAGATATTCCAAATTCGGTCCAATAACTGCTAGCATCAATTAGCTATGGGTGACGTCACACTCACATAGTCCACTTCTTTATACAGGTTATGATTGTGGGAGGGGGCTAACTCTTAGATACGAGACGCAGCTGTATGTAAGCTTTAAGTCACTGTCGAACCAGCAAATCCACCGTATTAGAGACACGCAATATAAATCATCGTAAAGAGGAACAGGACGTATTTACCCTCTTAATGCATGTTTATTTAAGTTGTTCACAGAGGTTGAAGAGCTCGTTTTGAATTTTAGGACCGAATTTCAAACTAAATGACATTAAAGGTCCCATATTCGGCTATTCTGATCTGTTCTAATGTTGTTTCCTCATCGCAAACAGACCTGGAGTTGTGTTTTGTTTCATTCACACATGTTTAACACATCAAACCCTGCAGATTTAGATTATTCCACCTTGTGATGTCATCATGTGGTAATACAAGAAGTGCTCCACTGTGTTTTTGTTTAAAGTCCACACACCTTCACTAGAATCATTTGGATCATTTCATCCCTGGATTTGTCCATCTCTACTAAACTAAAGGTAAAAGAAGCTGTTAACATGAAAACTACCACTTCAACGCTGTGACCGTTTACCATTTACAAGGTGGAACAGAGCGTTTTGAGCTTTGGAGATGTAGACACACTAATAATAAGAGTTACTCAAACAACTCCAGGTGTTTTTGAGGCGGTAACAACATTATAACACGACTAAAAGCTCACACGAGTCCATTTTGCGTAATATAGGACCTGTAAAGTGCACTTCTTGCATATATACTTAAAACACTTCAAATACTTTAAAGCATGTGTTTTCCTAAACTCGCTGTATCCCGGCGCTTTTGAATCTAAGCTCTCATCTCCACGGCAGCACTTTCACTTAAATAAAGGCTATGGAGGTTGAATTAAGGAGTAGATGAGCTTATTTTGGATGTTAGGACCAAATTCTCTTTAAAATGACATTGCAGCGCAGCGTAAAGCAGCTGGGTCCTGCTGCTTTTTAAACCTAAAGTGTCGGCTGCAGTACTGTGAGTTAAATAAAGGTTAGCTCTACACTTGAGTGGTTTCCTGCATAACCCAAACCGCAGAGCTAATTGTGTTTGTCAGATAATGCACAGACACATTCACGACGAGCGGCTTCAGCTTCAGCTCTGCTCATGTTCAAATACTTTCAGACAAGGACTTTTCTATTGTGTTTATGTGGAAAACTTCTGATCAGGATGAGATTAACAAGTACACACATGTTACACCATGAAGGGAAATATGTAATGAGAAAGTGTGTGTTCATTAGACTAAACCTTCAACTGTAGTAGCAGCAGTAGTAGTAATAGTAGTTGTTGTTGTATTTATAGTTATAGCCGTAGCTGTTGTTGTAATAGTGGCAGTAGCAGTAGTAGTTGTAGCAGTACTAGCAGTAGTAATAGTAGTAGCAGTTGTTGTAGTTGTTGTAGCAGTAATAGCAATAGTAGCAGTACTTGTTGCATTTGTAGTTGTAGTGGTAGCTGTTGCTGTAGTAGTGGCAATAGCAGTAGTAGCAGTAGTAGTAGTAGCAGCTTTTGTTGTTGTTGTTGTAGCATAATTAGCAGTAGTAGTAGTTGTACCTGTAGTAGTAGTAGCTATTGTTGGTGTAGCAGTAGCAGTAGTACCTGTAGTAGTAGTAGCTATTATTGTAGTAGTTGTAGCAGTGGTAGTTGTAGTAGCAGTAGCAGTAGCAGTAGTAGTAGCTTTTGTTTTTGTTGTTGTAGCGGTAGTAGCAGTACTAGCAGTACTTATTGTATTTGTAGTTGTAGCGGTAGCTGTTGCTATAGTAGTGGCAGTAGTAGCAGTTGTAGTAGTAGTAGAAGCAGTAGCTTTTGTTGTTGTTCTTGTTGTAGCAGAATTAGTAGTAGTAGTAGTAGTACCTGTAGTAGTAGTAGTTATTGTTGTAGTAGTTGTAGCAGTGGTAGTAGTAGTTGCAGTAGCAGTAGTAGTAGTAGTAGCTTTTGTTGTTGTTGTTGTAGCAGCAGTAGCAGTACTAGCAATAGTAGTCGTAGCAGTAGTAGCAGTGGCAGTAGTAGTAGGAGTACTAGTAGTAATAGTAGTAGCTATTGTTGTAGTAGTTGTAGCAGTGGTAGTAGCAGTAATAGTAGTAGCAGTAGTAGTATTAGTAGCAGCAGTAATCATAGTAGTAGTGCTGTAAAAGTAAACATTGCAGTAGTTGTTGTGGTGAACCATTTCCCAACACTGATTACAGTTCAACTCACAAGTATTTTACCCTCTACTCTCACCTGAAGCTGTCACGTTGTATTTGTTCATAGTGATGATGTAACTCTCCACACAACTCCATACCAGCTCTGTGAAAACTGATGAAGATCAAACTGACAAAACTCAACATTCTATCAGGTTTTAACACTAATAATGACAAAACGAGCTGAGAGCTTTTTACACTCTCACGTGTCAAACCATGATCACGTCTGCCTTTGATAAAACTACTCTTCATAGACCCAATCATGGTTTTGGAGACGTATTATCCGTGGCGAGTATGAGGCCTTCATCATGTGAGCGTGTCTGTTCTTGTATTGTGCACTCCAGATAATGGGCCAGCTCTATAATGATAAGTTCAATATAAATGTCCATACTGGGGCCCCTGGGAGAACACTTCTTTTGTGCCAAAGCTTTTTCCTCATCACTCATACGTGTCTATGGGAGCTGTCCAGTGAAGTGGTGCTGAAATGGTTTCTGATGCTTTTTGGATCAGTGCTGAAGAGACGGGCTTTGTCCACGGCCCGTGTGAAGTGGGAAAAGTTCACAGTTCAAATCTTTTTAGTAAAGTTTTAGCAGGTTTAGCTCATTAAATAGTTGCCTCCAAAGGGAGTTTATATCCACAAATAGGCAGCGCAATTAATCCAATTTTAATAGAGATCGAGAGGCCAGACTTTAATGGAAGAAATGTTACTTTTTTGTTTGGCAGTTTTTAAAATTCTGTATTGTTCGTGTTCAGGAAGTGGATACTGAAAGTCATTTTTGCTTTGCTTTTTGAAAGTGATATATTAGACAAAATTGACTCTCATTGCTTTAAGTCATGTTATAATATTGTTACCTCCTCAAAAACATAACTAGAGTTGTGTTTTGTTTCATTCACACATGTTTGAGTAAACCTTTATTATTAGTCTGTACATCTCCAAAGTTCAAAATGCTCTGTTCCACCTTGTGATGTCATGAAGTGATAGTTTTAATGTTAACAGCTCATTTTAACTTTAGTTCAGTAGAGATTGGCAACTCCAGGGCTGAAATCATCCAGATGATTCTAGTGAAGGTGTGTGGAGTTTAAAAAACACAGTTTAGCACTTCCTGTATTACCACATGATGACATCACAAGGTGAAACATAGAGCACAGAACCTAGCCTAAATATACAGGGTTTATGTGTTAAACATGTGAGAATGAAACAAAACACAACTCCAGGTCTGTTTGTGATGAGTAGTAGTAGTAGGAGTAGTAGCTGTTGTTGTAGTAGCAGTAGTGGCAGTAGTAGTAGTAGTAGTAATAGCAGTAGTAGCAGTAGTAGCATTAGCAGTAGTAGTAGTAGTAGTAGTAGTAGTAGTAGTAGTAGTAGTAGTAGTAGTAGTAGTAGTAGTAGTAATAGCAATAGTAGCAGTAGTAGTAGTAGTAGTAGTAGTAGTAGTAGTAGTAGTAGTAGTAGTAGTAGTAGTAATAGCAATAGTAGCAGTAGTAGCAGTAGTGACAGTAGTAGTAGTAGTAGTAGTAATAGCAATAGTAGCAGTAGTAGCAGTAGTGACAGTAGTAGTAGTAGTAGTAGTAGTAATAGCAGTAGTAGCAGTAGTAGTAAAATAGATCAGAAAATAGCCTAATACAGGCGCTTTAATAAGACAAAATCAAATAAAATTTGAAAAACTCATGATTAATCAGAATGAAGGACAAAATCACAGTAGATTTTCTGTCACACATTTCTATTAAATTTGCTGAAACGGGCAACTGGAATTTAAACAAAAGAGTTTGAAAGCACGTTAGACCTGTGTGTGTGTGCGTGTGCGTGTGCGTGTGTGTGTATTCTCCTTCCAGTGCATTTATATGGGAACTAAACTCATAAGTGCGACTAAAGGTAACGACGAGTGTATTTATACTTTGGTTTTGGTCCTGATTCAAACCTGGTGTTGTCCTGATGTAGACTGGGTTTAGTCCTGTTCTAGTCATAGGTTAGTCCTGGTCTAGTCCAGGCTTAGCTCTGGATTCAGTCCTAGTTCAGACCTGATTTCGATGTCCCGTGTGTGCATCCCTCAGGTCCTCATGTCGGCGCATGGCTCGGTGCTTATATGAAACACTATATGATTTCCAAATTGAGCGGGCACAATGAGTACGAATCCTTCAGTTGTTTTTCGAGTATTTATTTCAACAAATCCCAGCGTTGTAGCGAGCTGGAGGAGCAGGCAGAGCTCCATCTCCACATTATCATTGCAAACACAGTGTATGCTAATGAAGGAGCGGTATGGAAACACATTCAGGAGCTACACGGGAGCTTTCAGTCCAGTTCAATTTGACATTTCATGGCTCAGCGCTGTGAATTTTTCGGACTCCCACCTGCTTTAAAGAACTGCAGAAGACCCGACCATCATCTGTCACTGGTCAAAGCTATATTTATGTAAAAACCGCCGCCGTTTCCCCGAGGCTGATAGAGCGGACCCGGGCAGAGATGGAAAAGCAATTACTTCGGCAATACCCACACTCTCTCCATTTTGTGTCAACAAGTTACAGTGGAGAGATTGAAGTCTTACATCGCGCCACCAGCCAGGAAGTGGGTTCTTACAGAGCAAATCCGTGACCTTTGAACTCTCCCACTGTCAACACTACAGTAATCACTTAGCCATCTCTGACCGCAATATGGGGTCAGCGCCGGGGCACAGCGACATTATTTATATCGTATACTTTTCCTCAAATTGTCCAAATCTAAATCTGTCTGAGAGATGACATTGTGACTCATATGAATAAATATTTCATCAAAAGTAGCAGCGCGGCTCGTACAACACTTGTTTTTGTAGCGTCCGACGGAACTTTTTCTGCTGTAGCGGCACTATACTTACTATAGTGAATCTGCAATGAGAAGTTATGGGAAAAATATCAAAGCTGAATGTAGCCGAGAGGAAATGATGCAAGGAAATCCTAAACATAAAAACATCCTTATCGTTCACTTTTGGTTTTGAATTCCACAAACCAAAGACTGTCCAAAAAAAAGGTCGATTTAAAGGGCCCGTGTTATGCTTTTCTCTGATCTGTGTTATAATGTTGTTTCCTCGTCACAAACAGACCTGGAGTTGTGTTTTGTTTCATTCACACACGTTTAACGCACAAACCCTGCAGATTTAGGCTGAGTTCTCTGGTCTATGTTCCACCTTGTGATGTCATCATGTGGTAATACAGGAAGTGCTCCACTGTGTTTAAAAATTCCCCACACCTTCACTAGAAACATATGGATGATTTCAGCCCTAGCAGTAGTAGGAATAGTAGTACTAGTAGTAGTAGCTGTTGTAGCAGTTGTAGTAATAGTAGTAGTAATAGCAGTAGTAATTGTTGTAGTAGTAGTAGTCGCAGTAGTAGCAGTAGTAGTAATAGTAGTCGCAGTAGTAGCAGTAGTAGTAGTAGTAGTCGCAGTAGTAGCAGTAGTAGTAATAGTAGTCGCAGTAGTAGCAGTAGTAGTAATAGTAGTCGCAGTAGTAGCAGTAGTAGTAAAAGAGATAAGAAAATAGCCTAACATGGGCGTTATAATATAACAAAATTAAAAAAAAAAAAAAAAAAATATCATGATTAATCAGAATGAAGGACAAAATCACAATAGATTTTCTGTCACACATTTCTATTAAATTTGCTGAAACGGGCAACTGGAATTTGAACAAAAGAGTTTGAAACCACGTTAAACCTGTGCGTGTGTGTGTGCGTGTGTGTGTGTGTGCAGGGGTGTGTGGGTGTGTGTGTGTGCGGGGGGGTGTGTGTGCGTGTGTGTGTATTCTCCTTCCAGTGCATTTATATGGGAACAAAACTCATAAGTGCGACTAAAGGCCGATTTTTCTTGTTTTGTCTGATTTTTCCTGTTGTTTGATTTTCCTGTTTGTTTTTGTGTGTAGGTTTTGTGTTTGGTTCGATCCCCGGGTCGCCAGGCCTTTCTGTGTGGAGTTTTTCATGTTTCTCCCCGTGTCTGGATGGGTTTCCTCCGGGTACTCCGGTTTCCCCCATCACCCAAAACATGAACGCCCTTCGAGACAATTGTTGTTGTGATTTTGGGTGTTACAAAAATAAAATGAATTGAATTGAATTAAAGGTAACCAAGAGTGTGTTTATACTTTGGTTTTGGTCCTGATTCAAATTTTTAGGTATCTATACTTTACTTAAGCACATTTTACCGTGGATACTTTTGACTTTTACTTCACTACATTTGAGAGCAGTATCTGTACTTTCTACTCCACTACACTGAATAGGACTGAAAGTAAAAAGTACTTATTTTTACAGTGTTTGTCATAACATCGAGTTCAAGCTTCAGCAGCAAATGTTGAGCAAATACACAAAATTAAAAAGAAAAAAATAAGAAATTGATTCATATTGTTTCTGTTGAACAAAATCTTTATCATTTTTTAATCAATATCACTACATTTAACACTTAACCAAATCAACAACACTTGTGTGAAATACTTTTACTTTTTACTCTTAAAGCTGATGTGCCTTTTATTTCATTTTTCTCTGTTTGTAAGTTGTTCCAGTTTTTGTGTTCATGCAAAGCTAAAGTTTGTTTCCAGTCAGTTTTTCAATAAATACTGAGTTTGGCCGGTGAATACGTTTTACTTTTTAGTTTTGGCCCCCAGTGAATTTGAGTTTGACGCCCCTGTCTTAAAGTATATTTTAAATACTTTTACTTGAGTAGATTCTTTCATATGATAATTTTACTTGAGTAACATTTCACCTCTGTGTCTGTACTTTTACTTAACAAAATGTAGTATTTCATCCTCCGCTGACTTCGACACACTGCTGCTTTACACTCATCATTAAGCAACACACAACTACTTACTTTACAAAATACTGCACCGATTTCAAACGACTTTAACACACATCCCAATCCAATATAAAGTCCCCAGTCCATGTTGAGCCCTGACGTCCCAGTGTGCAGATATCCTTGAAGTGAGTGATGAGGCGGAGGAGGCGGAGGCTGACAGCTGATGCACACGGAGCTCCACCAGTATCACAGTCTGAGGAGCTGCAGGAGGTGTCTATATGCAGCCTCTGTGAGCACAACAAGACACGGGTCTGACAAAATATGACACGCAAGGTCATTACCACTGCCACAGAGAGGAGAGGAGGAGGAGAGGAGAGGAGGAGGAGAGGGAGAGGAGAGGAGGGAGGAGAGGAGAGAGAGGAGGAGAGGGAGAGGTGGAGAGAGAGGAGAGGAGGAGAGAGAGAGGAGGTGGAGGAAAGAGAGGGAAGGAGAAAGGAGGAGGGGCGGAGGAGAGAGAGGAGAGAGCAAGAGAGGAGGAGGAAGGAGGGGGAGGAGAGAGGAGGAGAAAGGAGTAGGAGGAGAGAGGAGGAGAGAGAGAGGAGGAGAGGGAGAGGAGGAGAGAGAGAGGAGGAGGAGAGGGAGAGGAGGAGAGGAGGAGGAGGTGGAGGAAAGACAGGGGAGGAGAAAGGAGGAGGGTCGGAGGAGAGAGAGGAGAGAGCAAGAGAGGAGGAGAAATGAGTAGGAGGAGAGAGGAGGAGAGGGAGAGGAGGAGAAAGAGAGAGGAGAAAGAGGGGAGAGGAGGAGGAGGAGGAGAAAGAAAGTGGAGGGGAGAGAGAGAAGATGGAGGAGGATGAGAGAGAGGAGAGGAGGAGGGAGAAAGAGAGGGGAGAGAGAAGGGGAGAGAGGGGAGGGGACAGGCGGAAGAGAGAGAGAGGAGGGGAGAGAGAGGAGAAAAAGCAAGAGGAATGGATTAAAATTACCTTAAATGGATTTACACACACACACAAAAAAAAGAACTTACAGTCACTAAAATCCACATTTATGTATTATTCATTATTTTGTATTTTTTTTGCAAGGAACAACATCTTAAACCAAGCGCTCCTTCAGTATGCTGTGTGAGCCGTACTGCGTATGAGCCGTACTTTGTATGAGCCGTACTTTATATGAGCCGTACTGTGTATGAGCCGTACTGCGTATGAGCCGTACTGCTGTACCGTTCCCATCCAGAGAGCGACACTTATCTTTTGAATTAAGTCCGTGGCGGGGCCGTGATGACCCTGGGGCTGGGATGTGGACTCTCAGTCTGCAGAACATCCTTGGGTCATATTGGATCTACTGTACGTATAAATCTCATGATTCAACACTGCACAGTTAATTGCAGATGTGGCTCTGTACAATGGCAATTATTTTTATCAACGTGGTAATCAGCCAGCAGCAGTTAGTTTGTTTCTAGTAATTAAACAGCTGTGATCAGTGCCAAAGTAAGACCCGGGTACACCGCATTTTGTGATTGTGGAAAAATGATAATTAGGCTATAGGCTTCCATGTCGTTTGGTTTGGCAGATGTATTTGGTGCTTGCAGGGAAACGACTGAGGTCTAGTGTGACGAGACTGTTGTGTTTTGAGAGTAAGTTGTGCTGTTAGAATAAAAGTAAAGACAGTACGCAAAGTCAAAACTAACATCAACCAGGTCTTACTCTTTCACGATTAGTTCAAATAAGACGCTCCATCATAGGGTTGTCAGAAATATCGAAAATCAGATACTAAACAATGCTAAAACTAGTATCGAAACTAGATATAGAACAAGTATAAGACACACAGACTAGTATACACTGATGGACCACTATGAACCTACTGGACACTGAGGGATTACACAGATATAAGACACATGGGAATAGAAAAGAAAGTACTACCATTAAATGTTGAAAATCACATTATATTGTCTAAAGAAAGAGTATTTTTAGTATCATCATGGTATCGGAATCAGTATATCAAGGTCTATTTCTTGGTATTGAATCGTTTAAACAATAATATCGTTTATCGTCTCATCGTGATAATTGCCAACAAAGATAATCGCCATTGTGTCTCCAGAATGTGCGGAAAAAAAGTACTTCTCCCCTCTCCCTTATAACAAACTGCAATACTCCAACAGCTGTTTAAATATGGAACCTATTCATAATATTCAAATTGTAATTATTCATACCTAAAACATTTTTAAACACTCAGCAACAATAATTATCGTGATAAAATCGTTAATCGCTGACCATTAAAATCGTGACGCCTAATTCCAGTATCGTCCTGTGCCTATTTGCTTGTCTCTATGCAGATGTTGTTGTTTTGCCTGTAATGTTCTACACGATGGCTTAAACTTATCCATCTTACTTTTATTCAGTTCCAGTGTTCTTGTGACTCGTCTTGGATCGCTCACCTAGTTGTCTCCATGGCGACAGATACGTTTAATTGCAGTGCCTTGTCGAACATACCTGGAGGCAGCAGAAACCACTGTGTACCTTTGAATCCTTTCTCCTTCCTCTGATTGGACATAAGTGCCCCCTGGAGTTGTGTTTCACTTATCGCCTTGCGCTCAATATTTCTATATATTTGTGATGGCTTCAGCCCACCAGCTCACATTCCTCACCTCTCCAGCTCCCGTCCGTCCGTGCGTGCGTGTGAATGGGAGAGTTGTACACAGGCAGTGAGGCGCTTGTTATGTTGTGGGCAGAGCGCTCGGACCACATCACATCTGTCATCTGCGATAGGCTCCGCTCCGCTGTGGCCCTGTGAGTTTGGGCCTGATAGATCGGCTGTAGAGAAGTCCTTTCACTGTCGTATATCACCCGGCTGATGGTAAATACACACAGAGCTGTCAGACAGGCGCTAATGTGGTTTAAAGGCACAAGTGAGAGCTGGGTGGGCTGCAAATTATCACCGATTTATGTTTGGTTTTTGGAAAATGAATTGAACCAGAGACGTGCAGATGTTTTGAGGGGCAGGCGCTGAAGAAAAAAGGCACTTTTCTATATTTCTTAAAAAGTAATGTATCCACGTGTTTTAAAAGTAAACAAATGTGATTTTTCTTTGTGCATATTGTTGTAGGTTATATCAGTTGAGGGAACAAAAAGAATATTACAAAAATAACAGAGAGTAAAAAAGGACCATGTGAGAGGGTCTGGGGATCCTCTTTCAGGAGTGATGATATAGGCCAGGGGTGGGCAAACTACAGCCCGGGGGCCACATACGGACCGCTGGGCTTATTAATCCGGCCCGCCGAACGTGACGCACTGCAGCTACATCAACCTTGTATTACTCTCTTATTCTCTTATCAGCCCTTCTGCAAAAAATAGCTTATGAAATAAAAGAAAAGTGGATAGTGAGCGGTGAGTGTTTAATATGGAGTGGACAACAAAATATTTTTTCACTGAAGTCTGATCAAAATACCAAAGTAAGTTATTCATGCTTTGCCACATGTTACAGGCCAAATCTCTAATGTAATATATACATACATATATCCTGGCCCCTCTGTACAATTTTAGATCCCATTGTGGCCCATGTGTCAAAACTTTTGCCCACCCCTGATATCGGCCCATTGTTGTAGCTACTTCTCCACCAGATTCAGAACATCAGTTATTACTTCAGACCATAAAAACTGGCCTACTTGTATGGCATATTTGATAAATACTCATCACTGACGTTCATCTTCTGTGTCAGTGGTTCCTAATAGAGCCCCGCCCTCCTCTCTGTCCCTGGCTCCGCCCCTACTTAACACCACACTGAGGCTGCTGCTGCCCGTGAGTGTGGGTGAACGCTCCAGACAGCAGTTTAAACGTCTTGTCCACACACATAGAAGCGTGAATGTTGCTTTATGAAGAATTTTTCGAGAAATGTGCTGCACATTGCCACAATATACTCGCACTTTTGAACGGGTAGATATATTATTGCATCAGCTGTTCTGCTCATAACATCATGGATAAGAGGTGGATTGTCAAGAAATGAAAACTAAACTAACTAGACTAAAAGCTCAGGTGGTGTAGAACATGTTTATGGACTCCAAACTGTTCACATAGTTTTTGATTTGCTGCTATGTGCTGTTAAAGTTAAGACTCACAGTTAGACTCAGACAGGAAGATGTGACATGAACGAATGAGGAGAGAGAGAGCGAAAGTCATGTTAAGTCAGTTATCGTATATTTGACTCTTTACAATGACTTGTACTACTACTCTCGTCATGGGGCAAATATTAAACCTAAAAAATACATTGACCATGAGGACACTTAGAGCCCAGGTGGCGCTCAAGCACCTGCCCCTTTGTCCTTTCTGTGCACGTCCCTGAATTGAACTGACTTGAATTCATTTCCCTGTTCATTTTTCTGTATTAAGGTACACTTTATTGTCCCTGTAGAGAAATTCTGTACTCTGCGTCTGACCTTCAAAGCCGCTGGGACCTGTCAGGAGCAGTGGGACCGGTCTCCAGGTCCTCAGCTCGGTTTGGTCATATAGAGTTTACCTATTGTTGGGGTCACGAGTTGTATTTGTTTTGTCTTTTAATCTTTTGTAAAGTATGTTTGAGTGTTAAGAAAGGCCTGATAAGTAAGATGAATTATTATGTAGGGAAAAGAATGCAAAAAAGTCTGGAGTACTGTCTTTGAACGTTGATTTTAGCTTATTTTCAGTAGCCCAGTTGCCAGATGTGAGAAACGCGGCGTAAAAACAGGCTAAAAATCATAGGAGTAATATTATCTGGTCATGTCATCATAATCACTTTGCAATATTTAGCTGTATGTGCAAAAAAGTTGGCGGTTTTTAGATTTCGTTTTTTATCTGTGTTTGACCCATCCATCAAACAGCACCTCTGGGCTCCCCGTCAGGAAACATGGACGACCACAGCGCTTCACCTTGAGCCAGGGCCTTGATCTGAGCTGCTAGCTGCAGGACTGCACTGTGCGTGTTTAAAGTTGATGTGGTGGAGACGGGAACTGCACATGCCCGAAGGAAACCCACCAAGACATGGGGAGAACATGCAAACTCCTCACAGACCCCCCACTCAGCCCAGGAATCAAAGACATGGACTTTGTTGTTGAAATGCGAGTGCTAGTATCATAGTGTGTAGACTTATTTCGTAATCTCATAACACTGGTCTTATGTCCTCCATCACAGGTTTTCACTGTTGTTAGTGTTGGAAAGAGTACTGCAAATGTGTACTCAAGTAAAAGTACAGTTACACAGCAAAATATTTACACAATTACAATTTGAACTTACGTATTTAGCATGCAGTTAAATTACTATGCAAAATACTAGTTTCAGTTACTTATTAATGCAATTTTAGTAGCATTTTAGAATAGTCTTTTATACAAAACTTGATAATTAAACTGTGTGTGTGCTGTGTTGTCGTCTGAACCCTCATGTATTTTCTGAGCTCTGACCGATCAGAGCGTGGGATCCAGTGCTGTTATGTGTGTGTGTGTGTGTGTGCGTATGTGTCGACAGAGAAAGGAGCAGAAACAGCAGTGAGACGGCTGTTGTGCGTGGGGAAGGATGGGACTTGTGCTGTACTCAGTAGCTCCTATGAATTCAAATATATAGTTCATAGACTGTATAAAGAAGCGACGCACAGTAAGTGGTCAACACATTATCTTCAGCTGTGGACAAAAGTGGAAATCGGCTCCAACTTTCATGTCTAACGCTGAACATTAATAAAACAGTTGGCATGTATTTTACTAAAACTAACAGAATCAAAGATATTCCCAGCATCCTTGTTAACGGAGTAAAAATAAATAATGTAACAGAGACAAAAAGCATTTCAAGAAGCATATAAAAAAGTATGCAACTCAATCCGATACATCATCTCTTCTCTAAGACACATGAGGAACAGTTTGACAGTAGAGGGCGCTCTCACTGATTTCAATGTCATAATGATCCCACACATGACCCACTGCGTGTCCTGCTCAGGCCGATAAGAGCGACTCAAACCTCTCACATCCATCTACAATCAGGCAGTAAAGGCACTGGATTAAAAAATAAATAAATAAAAAAATCATTATCACAACTGTAATATCCTGACAATATCCTATGACAATTTAATTTTGTATTCAAATCTAAGAAATGTATTCAAAATTATTAATAATGCAGCTCCACCTACGTTGAAAAAAAATTATCCAACTTTGTTCGAGCAAACTCCCTGATCCACTCGGTCTTTGGGAACCAAAACTGCATAGTTCCAACAAGATCCTCGGCCTTTGTTCATCCGCTTTTTCATTTCAAACCATCAGAGAACCAGCTCTAAACAAACTGAAACTGTCTGTAGATTTGAATCATTTTAACAGAAATTTGAAAAAGTACATTTTAGATAATCAAACATGTCACATCATCATCATCTAGTTAATTTGTATTGTTCTGTCTCACTGTAAAAACCTGCACTTAATAGATTTTTAAATGTGTTTGGACTGTAGGACACATACTGTATTGAACATGGGGACGTTTATTATATTTTCCTGCTAATGTCAATGATGAACTGTTAGTTTTATAATGTAATCGTAATGAACTGTGTATTTTAATGTGTGTTCGCCTGCACTTGGACGGCAGACGAAAAGTAGCAGTAGCTAAATCTGGTACAAATCATCTTTTCTTTTGTAAGATTAATGAATTTGAACATGATCCCTGACAATTAAAGAATAAATAAAGAAAGAAAAAAAAGTGGACTAGGTGAGTGCAGCATCACCCATAGCGCTCACAGGGGCAAATTTGGAGCTGAGTTCTATTTTTGGACCGCGAGTATCATAGCAACCAAAGAGCCAATCCGGAGCGAGGATGCTGAAGGTAATGCAATGTCAATCAATGCTGTTGTTGTAGCGGGAGGGACCTCAGGGAAAGAAGGCATCTGATTTGTCTGTTATTAATGTTCATATCTTGATTTACGGACACAACAGTGAAATAAAATCCTACTCAAGTACAGTACTGTGAGTATTTGTATCATCACTTTTACCCTTGATTATTAATACTTATAAAAGAGGTGCAGTCTTCGAGATGCTCTGTCCAGCTCGATGGCTTTTACAATTTGCAAAAGTGTGAATAATTCGTTTTGACACAGACGAGCCAACAGGTACCTCTAAATCTTCTGTCTGAAAACACAGTGATTCAAAGTCTTTGGCATTTAAAATCCGGCTAAAATCCAATTTCTTGAGGACGTCCTCCAACACCTGATGGGAAATGACATTTAATAAGCTAAATTAATGAAACTTTGATTTGTATTTTCAGGACAGATTCTCCTCCTCCTCTTGCGTTTGCCGTGAGCTCTGTGATACAGCTGCTGCGCTAAACACCGGGGTGAAAACTGTTAGCAAAATTGTTGTTTTTTAATCAGACGTAATTAGCTAAGCAACGATGGATAGTATCTTGTAATTGAGGTGTGTTGAAACGGCGAGTGGATAACCCTGCGCCTCCTTCCATCGTAGTCGGAAAAACAAAACAAAAAACAACAATAATAAATTAGCTAAATAAGCCTTGGGAATTAATGAGAGTGAATGAGTCTTTAAGTGTGGGCTCTGACGTCAGGGCTGTTCAAATACACCGCAACCAAATCCAAAACTCTATTTGAGCTGGTACTATTATCAAATCACACTTTTAAATTGAAAAAATCATGTTGTAGCTGTAGTTTAGACCTTCACAAAACTGATTCTTGTAGGTGTTGAAGAACATATATCGTGCTTGTGTCGCTCTATAGTTATGATCTATGACGCCGTGGATCATTTTGTTAAAATTTGCACATTTTAAAACACAATATTTACCTAAAACGACTTATTAAAAGAAACAAGTCTGCTCACTTCCGCGTTAGAAAACTGCAGTGTCCAACGGGAGCTGATGTCGCCGTAAAGGTCGTCACAACAAAGAGTCTGCAACTCCAATGGATACAAGGATTTAAAAAAAAAAAATGTCCCAAAAGACTAAGTGATGCTGCCAAATCCTGTGGGTATCATAGATTAAGAAAATTAAACTGGAGGACAAAGTCAGTACATCACAGGGACAGTGAAAACGGGGTAGATCGGTAATATGGCGTTTTGAAAATAAGCGCTAAAAGATTGCTCAAACATGCACGAATCACCATCATCAAAAAAAAAAAGTTGCCACCTGGATTTAACTAAGCAAATATGTTGGGGTTACTGCACAGGTCGAGGTTCAGCAGAATGAGGTCAGCTGACACCTGAATATACTGAATGACCAGGTTATTCCATCAGTGGATTTTTTCTTCCCTGATGACACGGGCATATTCCAAGATGACAATGCCAGGATTCATCAGGCTCAAATTGTGACAGAGTGGTTCAGGAGCATGAGACATCATTTTCACACATGGATTGTCCACCACAGAGTCCAGACCTTAACCCCATTGAGAATCTTTGGGATGTGCTGGAAAATCTTTGTGAAGCGGTTAAACTCTAACATCATCAATGCAACATCTTGGTGAAAAATGTATGCAACACTGGATGGAAATAAATGTTGTGACATTGTAGAAGCGAAATCGAAACAAAGCCACAGCTATGAACTCTTGACCCTAAAACCTTGCGCAACATCTGGATAGGTCCCTGCGTGCTGAACCGTGAAGAATGGGTCAAACGCAGGAGGCAAATTTCCATACGGGAACAAATAAAGACCTACCCGCTGACTTGCCTCTTGCCCGTAGCCATTATGATTCACCGCAGACTCTTAGAAGCCCACATCCTAATAACCAAAGATATTGAATGAGTGTATTTTAAAAGTGTTTTGCACCTGAGGCAGTGTGTTACGCTAACCTCTCTTTGAAGGACGTGCCGTTTTGCTCCACTGGTCACCCTGACAACCACCGTACGCTCATGTGGGATTGTGGGTAATTGACTTCAAGAGGCCACCTGACTTTAATTAGCCCAGCATTCATCCATAGACCACTATACACCGGACAGCACCAAGACATAGCTAATAATTAAAACTATAAAAGGGAAACATTCTTTTTGAGGCGTAAACTGTTCTGTGGAAATCTAATGCACTGGTCATGTATATAATAGAGTCGTAAAGGCGTATTATGTAGCTTTTCTGGTGGAGAGTACAGCAACTGCTTGTTTTTATGGAGCTGGTATTGTTTTGAATTGAATGTTTCGCTGTATTAAACTTACGGAGTGCACTTTCCTGTTTGATTTGGTTCAAAGTCCAGGTGGGAATGCCGATTCGGATGGAGATCTGGAGCAAACAGCTGCTTCTTTGGGTCGGGAAAAAGTGGCGGTTTCAGTCTGGATCAAGGTCTGGTTCTATGTGAAAGCAAAGAACCAGACCTTTTTGGATCAAATTGAGGAAGTGACATGTGTTCAGTCAGGAAAACAAAGTCCAAACCTGAGGAGAAAAGGGAGAGACGAGCCTAAAGTGATTATAAACTGTATATTTATCCATATAATCCACTTGTATCGGCACATTCGCTTGTACAAAACCACGTGCCGGAGCTAAACCAATGAAACGTCTGAAATGTTCTGATCTTTGCTCTTTTTTTCTGTCGATCTGTATTTTACCTATTCACCGTCACAAAAGCCTTGTCTTGTTTCTGTTTACTTCCCAAAAAACAACTTTGTAGCTCGTCTGTGCACGGCGTTCATGAGGGGGCTCTCCCATCGTCATGACGACAGTAGGGACAGCTCCAGGGAAGGTTTGGGAAAGTTTAATAGCTTGGATTTGAAGGAAGCAGCGAGAAAGCAAAAGTCCAAGGAACAAACGAAAATAATACCTCTTTTCTAAGTCCGGACCTTGATGGTGCAGACTTTCAGGTGTGAATCAGCTCTTAATCGATCTATGCAGAAAAGCAGGTCACGCCGCCGGGCTAAATTACAGGTCAGATCTATGGAGAGGTAACCCTGCTCACTATTAATGTTTATCAGGGTATTTTTGAGCAATAAAAACAACTGTAAGTCATTGAATGCGAGAAAAATCACTGTGAAAATTGTCACGCTGTTGAGACAAGCAGGTGGCAAACCCGCACCAGAAAAGTTGCATAGTCCACCTTTAATTTTGTTTATGTTTTGGTGATAATGCAGGTGATGAGTGAAAAACTTTTAACTGCTGATTACAGTTTTAAAGTAAAATAAATGCGCTCTCCTCGCCCGAGTCGTCTCCAGTGTAAGATGTGCTCTTTATTGCATCTGTCTAATTCCCAGGATCATAAGCTTTAATAGGCACTCGTGTCCCAAATATTATTTCACGCTTTGTTACTATGAAGCAGACTGCCAGAGCTTGTTTTAGCTTAAGATTTAGGTCTGCGAGTTTTTCAATACACTTTGAATAAGTTTAACTTTTTGAAGCTTCTAAATCTATACCAAAGACCAAGGCAGCCGCAAGTATATATTGAATGTTTGGTTTTCTAGGCTTTGCGAAATAAATACACCGAGAATTCAATGAAAAGTTAAGCAGAAAAGAAAACGCAGGCACTTGAAGTTAGATGTCAGAGTTCAGAGGTCAAATATAAATAGTTTTATTACACAAACAAGTCCCAAGCTGTTTCGCCATCACAAACAGACCTGGAGTTGTGTGTTGCTTCATTCACGCATGTTTAACAGAACAGAAAACACTCTGTTCCACCTTGTGATGTCATCATGTGCTAATACAGGAAGTGCTCCACTGTGTTTTTAAACTCCACACACCTTCACTAGAAACTTTCGTATGATTTCAGCCCTGGAATTGTCAATCTCTACTGAACTAAAGGTGAAATGTAGGTGTTAAATTGTAAACTACCTCTTCGTGACATCACAAGGTGGAACAGAGCATTTTGAGCTTTGGAGATGGGTGACTCAGACATGTGCGAATGAAACAAAACACAACTCCATGTCTGTTTTTAAATCTCATAAGAGTTAATTTTGTGTAATGTAGGACCTTTATGGACGACCGAATAACATGATATACACATCACAACATGCAAGAAGATGAATGATTTGGGAAAAAAGTATTGAAATGTGATTTTTCTGACATTACGATGTTCAAAGTTCACATTTTAAAAGCGTGAAATCAAAAGACTCAAATATGAATTGACAAATGAATGCTAGAATCACACTTCAGAGCATGTTTGTGCAGATCTAAACTACAGGGTGAGCAGCTTTTATGCAGAGTACGACCCCGTTGAGACACAGGGAGGGCATCTGACACACATGAGGACATTTCAGAACATGTTTGTACAGATCTAAACTACAGGGTTGTTGTTGGTTTAAATGTAATACTGTATTTATTCTGTAAATCTGTGGGACTGGCTCACAACTCCTCACTTCTGGAGTCTAACATTGTCATCTCTATGTTCAAACACACACATGTAGAACATAGATGGAGCTGTAAGAGTGGTATATTTATAATTCTGTCCACGTAAAATGAATTGATAGGCATCTGTGGACTTGTCATGAAGAATCTGACATCACGGCCGTTAATGAGCCTCTGCATTTTAATTGATCTCTCGCGCTGCAACACGTGATCATCACCTCGCCAGGCTGACTCGCGTGGGCGCCTTTTACGCAGTCCACCGTGCGTTTCCAGCAGACGCCAGCAGCAGCAACAGCAGCCCCTCATTCTCTCTCTCTCTCTCTCTTTCTGTGTGTGTCTCCCTCACCCCGCTGTCCCCTCCCCTCTCCCTCCATCTCTCTCTCTGTTCTTTCCCTTTCACCAAAATCCCTCTTCTTCTTCTTCTTCTTCTTCTTCTCCGTCTATAGCAGCGCGCGTCTTCGCCTTTCTCCACTCTCCGCGTTACTTCCTTCGCACCTTGGCGTTTGAAATCTCGTGCACGACGTGGATACAGCGTCTACTTGCTCGTCTGTTTCTATTCGCATCCCTCCTTCCTCCTCCTTCTCTGCGTGTCCAAAGGGGGGGAAACCCGCTGTATCCGTCCGTCCGTACCTCCCCCGGGGCTGTAGGGCTCTGTACGTAGAGGGGAAAAAACATGACCACAGCGAAGGAAAGCAACGCGACCTCCAAAGCGGCGCAGCAGCAGCAGGACCAGGTACGGAGCAGCTTTACGCGCAGGGCTGTGTCGCAGGCGGAACGGAACCCGCCGCGTTTGGAGGTGCATATTGAACCCAAAGTGCCACGGTGCTTTTACGCAGTGGTTTTAATTGTTCTGTCAGCGTCTAAGAGTTAAAGCACAGCCAGTATGTTTTCAGTAGAACTTATCTCGGACGCGTTATGCCCTTTACCCTTCTCCTAAATGACATTGGGTTGATTGTCCCGTTTGGTAGAGCGGATACACTGTTGCGTTCGTGTCTGCAGCACAGCCAAGGCGCTTCTGTTCCCTCACGGTTCGCTCATATCTCTCAGACATCTGTTGACCACCTCCTCAGCGGCTGTAGGGACATGACTGTTAATGAAAAAGGCGCCGCGGTTTGATTGGCAACGTGGGCTATGTTTGGAATCCTGCAGCAAGTCTCCAAACGTAGCATTTTCCACGCAACACTCTACTGCTGCGTCTACTTTTGCTGGTGCACCTGTTTTGTGGCGTGAATGTGGTGGTTGCAGTGTTTGTTGGGAAATATTTTTAAGATGTGTCATGCTGCAAAAAAGGAATTCTTTGCCAAAATGTTTTTATTTTTGTTTTTTTCCACTTTGAGCTAAGCCTCCGGTTCATTCAGAATTGATTTGTTCTGTTATGACCTTGCTTTATAAAGTTGGTGATGTGAATTATGATTGTGGCCCGTTTGTCATAGGAATTATAGATAGAAATTATGTTTGAGTGTTATTAAAGGTCCTATGTTACACAAAATAGACTCTTGTGAGCTTTAAGTCATGTTATAACGCTGTTAACTTCATCAAAAACAGACCTGGAGTTGTGTTTTGTTTCATTCACACATGTTTAAGTAACACTTTACTAGCTTAAAATGCTCTGTTCCACCTTGTGATGTCATGAAGTGGTAGTTTTCAAGTTAACAGCTCTTTTTACCTTTAATTCAGTAGAGATTCCAGGGCTGAAATGATCCAAATGATTCTAGTGAAGGTGTTTGGAGTTTAAAAACACAGCGGAGCACTTCCTGTATTACCACATGATGACATCACAAGGTGGAACGGAGTGTTTTCTGCTCTCAAACAGAAAATATGCAGGGTGAATGTGTTAAACATGGGTGAATGAAACAAAACACAACTCCAGGTCTGTTTGTGACGAGGAAACAACATACCTTCCACTGTATAATCATAAGAATGTCATACACTTACAGCATTTCAAGTACCTTTTGTGAAACGTACACAGCGGTATTAGCGATGATTGTAGCCACAGCTTCCCCGGGGTCGATGGATAGAAGCAAGACTGCGATTCTGCGCCAACTGCTCCTCTGACCACCACCGATCGCTCACTTAAAAACACATCAAAGTGCCTATCTGCATTCGAAGCACGCTAGATTAGAAACGAGATTTTTCTGTTTGTTTGTTAGCGATGATCTATGTGTGCGTACGTTTTTGCCAATCAGTCACGTGTCCCTCATAAAACCCCATCTCAGCCACATGATCACTACTGTCCGGGCAGTTCAGGTTCACTTATCAGCACGCCTTGATAAAAACAAGCATACGACGAATGAATAGTCTATAACTTTTCACAGTGGCAGCGTTTTGTGTTATTACTAAAAATCATATAGAGACAATTTCCTCCCTGTCGTTTCACATTGCATTATTCTAGCGCGACCTCCCAGGATATTGCTCCAGACCCGTCTATAGTAAATGAAATGAGCAGCTACAGTACGAGCGCGTCTCACTCTCTCCTGTCTCCTCCACTGCAGTTTTACTCTGTCACATAGGTCCACGGACATCACCTATTAGAGGGTCTGAGAGCGCTGCAGTCATTTTAAAGCTGTGGAAATGTTCTTGCAACTGCACAGGTCTCTGCTCCTGCTGCGCGGCCGGGTACTCTCCGTCACCTGCTTCTGTAGAGGTCAAAGTTCAACCCTCCCACCGCCTCAAACGTAGAAAAACTGCAAGCTTTTTTGGTGGCGCAAGGATTACATTATTACAGTGTTATGATAACGCGTAGGATTTGCATAGCGGCTTTCGAGGGCGACGGTAGCGTTTGTCCACCGATGTGACGATTGGTAGTTCGAATCTCATCGTGTCATCTGCGTACACCGGCCTATGAATGTGTGCGTAAATGGGTGACTAGTTTCTTGATGTAAAAAGCGCCCGGAAGGTGTAAAAGCGTTATATAAACGTGTGACCGTTGACGATTACACGCATAGCTCTTTACAGTATTCATCCACTTCACACTTGCTAGCTGCTATTGTATTAGCGCCATCTGACCTCCATTAACGCTTATACTAGCCCAGGTGGTGAAGTGTCTTGCTTAAGGACACAATAACAGCTTACCCAAGAGCCACTGCTGCCCCACTTTGGCACCAGGTATTCCCAGCAGTCTTCCATAATTGCCAAACCTTTTGCGAGTACTTCTACTTCGCACTTTGAGAGAACAACATTCGAACTGTCAAGAGTTGAATAAGAAACTTGAGTGAATTAGTAAAGCATTTCATTAACGTTTTATACAATATGGTTTATTTGGAAGAGGATTTAGAGGGATTATCGTTCTTGAAGGTTAACATGTCAAAGGTATAAAGCGATTTCTCTATTATCTTCGGCGTATAGCAGATATACCGCGCTCAGTTATCATGACGGTCCTTGGTTTGATTGCGCGCTGGTTGCTTTGGAGATTGTAATGTTATGCAAAGAGGTCAGCAGCAAAGCTATTTTAGCCAAGGCCAAAGAGACGGACTTGTATGTCGTTTGTTGAGAATATTTTATTTTATTTCGCACTCTTTTTTCGAGCATAAATGGTCGGCGAAAGTAGCTCCGTTGGTAGAGTGTTTGTCTTTACTTGTTGCGTTCATTGACTTCACTGCTCAGAACAAATGCATAAAAAATGAAATGATTATATTGTGAGTTTCCATTGGAGCGGACATACTGTAAGTACATTGTGAAATTGAATTGCGTCCAACCCTTTGACCGTGTGCCAAAACGGTGCTATATTTTGACATTTCTGTGTGTCATTCAGGTCTCCTTATGGTTTGCCTCCGTCAGGTTTTGAGTGGCAGGTTTTGACCAATCACAATCTTTAATAATTACAATTTAATGCAAAATTAAAGCTTCTAAGCGCACAGGAAGAGTCATACTTTAAACTAGGCCTGTCACCGTAATGACTTTTTCTAGCTATTTATTGGCAATATGGTAAAATTTAAGCCGTAAAAGGTTGAATTAATAACTTGCATGAATCGTTACAGATGCAAACTAACGACCAAACTGTTTCATTCTGCTGTTTATTTATTGCAGCTGTTTTTTTTATATAATATTGTAGATTTAGAATGTTTTTTGTGGTTTAAATCTGCTCTGTGGTTTTGTGTCAGTGGCAGAATTTCAATATTATCGTTTATATCGAACTTCAAAATTCGTTATCGTGACAGGCCTGCGTTAAACGTGCATTTTCGCTTCACGCCTTGAAATATTGAAGTGTCATGAGTGTAACAAATGTGCGGCCTAACTGCATTACTCTAACTCAAGTATCTACTGCAGTTACATTGTATACACATTTATGATCAATGGTATGTTCCTATGTCCCGCTCCAGCCGTGTGAACAGAAACACTGCTCTATGTACACAGCAACGTGAGCCCCAGTGCAATAAAAGCTCTGAATTATGGCCATTTTAAAATAAAGGATAGTGTCAGCATGATGTTATGGATGATTAAAAACAAGAGATACTGCACGCTTTTCCCTTTAAGATTTATGCAGCCTCTGGGAGCAGACCTCATCAAACTGCTGCTATCTTTCCATTGTAAGCGATGCACTATTACTATGTCTAAAAGGTGTATCATGGAACTTTTCAGGTGGATGGTTCGCCACCTGTTTGTCGCCAAGTCAGCTTTATTTTTTATGATTATTATACATGTTTGGCAGCTGTAAAACCCCTCACCACACACTTTATACACTTTTCTCACACAGGTATTAACATTTTCACACATTTCTCTCTTGTTTAAACACTCTCAAAGTTCAAACTTTCGTATATTACATCCCTCTTCCTCCATGATCTCTTTAAATGTGTTGTTCTCGTGCCTCTGCTCCAGCGGTGTCCACAGAGGCGCCTCTCCGTGCACAGAAACACTTTTAAGTCCAAAGCGTTTCTGAAATTTGTCGGTGCACATCGACGTTGTGGGTTTTGTCGGGAAGAAAACTCAGAAAACATACAGCACTTCAGAGTCACACTACGATCCAGCGTTTATGTAAATTTGTTTGAACACATTCTGTACTGGACAGGAGACACAATGATGGACAATGGTCTACAGTCCCTTAGCCAATCAGGATGCAGAACACAATGCACGTTCATACACTGTGAAAAAGCATGTAAAATTGCACAAAAAAGGGTAAAAAAAATACTGTAATATGCAATTTTCTTAAAGAGAACATGTAATACAGGCTCACTAAGATTATTTGTACCCAGGGCTCAGAATTTTGTGGTACTCCCCCTGTATGGAGACAAGTAGATGGCGCCACCACGTTAGACTTGACCATGTTTTCAAGGTATTTTGGGGCAAGTAAACATATAACCGAATTAGAGCAATATAAACATTTAATGCCTCACTGTCGTACATCCCTCGACAGCACAATAACACCTCCATGGAGACAAGCAGATGGCACGCCGCTCTCCGCAAAGGTTACATTGTGCATCTTTAAAAATATTGGCACATATTGTATATATCGCCCATCCTCTTCATAATCTCTAACCCGACCTTTAGTACGAATCTTTCTATATTTAAAACCTCAGCCTTTTCACTTTCTCTCAAATGTTTTAGTTTGTGCCGGTGACAGCCTGACGCAGGTAACACTGTGTAAATAATGCATTCTACCTGCCATCTCTGTGAGTTTTGTGTCACGCTCTAGCAAAGTGAAAAATTGCCTATAGCATATTACATTGTATAAATCTGCAGCCTGGCCTACCTCACACACACACACACGCACACACACACGCACGCACGGACCAATAGCGTGATTACATAGGTCCTGCCGCGCTCACGTTGATTGATGGTAGCGCTTGCAGGGGTCTCGCGGTCCAGAGATTAGAGGTTAGCGCGGCACAGATAGCGGCTAAGGCTAACGGCTAGCGGGGAGTAATCAGGATTGCACGCGCACCAGTGGGACCACAACACCACTAACCCTCATTACTGCAGTGTCCAGCGGGGGGCAGAGGTGCGAGGAGGGGGTGGGGGGAATGCACCTTCACATCCAGCGTGAGATTGACTAACGAGGACTAGGAGAATTGTCAATTAACGCGAGGCGAGATAGTGTAATTAGTGCATGCTTGCGTGGGGAAGTGGTGACTCTAAAGGGCCCCTCGTGAATGCATTAAAGATTAAATAGCGTTTTTGCAAGTATGTTCTCTGTAATAAACGTTGCACTGTGTGTCCCTAGTTTGCCTTGTCTAAGAATGATAATATAGTTGCTTGGAGCTAGCTAACTGCAACCTAACAGGAAGAGCGAGAAGATATGACAAAGTTTTATAATACATGGACTAAATGGATTTTTGTGATTTTTAAAGCCATGTTATAATGTTGTTACCTCCTCAAAAACATACCCAGAGTTGTGTTTTAGTTCACACACGTTTGAGTAATCCTTTAATCCTGTAGACAAAGCTCAAAATGCTCCGTTCCACCTTGTGATGTCATGAAGCTGTAGCTGTAGTCGACCTTTTTTACCTTTAGTTCAGTAGAGTTTGGCAATTCCAGCTTAAGCTTGTTTTATGCAGCTTTTGAGGACTTTTTCCCCATCTAAAAGCTATAATATTTAGTTTTAAATTGTGAATCACTATGGCAACCGTCCAAACTTTTCATCTCTCCGGCAAAAACCAGGCATGGTGCAGGATTAGGCGTTTCTAAAGTTACAGTAGCCCTCCCCGTCTATTTTCTCCTCTGTGTAACTTAACCTTGTGGATTCAATAAGTTGGATGAGATTGGAGTATGATACAGGAGATCCAGACACAGTGGCATGGATATATTTAGGAAGTTTTGTTCTGTTCCCAAAATGGAGACGGTCAGATTTGGAATTGAATCGGCTGTGTTACATAAGCCTTCATCGATATGCAACATGTATTTTTTGTTCTTTTAATCCATGATGGTCTTCAAGTCTTGCCTTAAACTAAACTGTGTGACTTTTCTGGTGGAGGGTCTGCCACCGCTGAGTCTCCATGGAGATAATGATTGCCTGAAATGTCCCACAGTATGGCATTAAAGTCATTTAGCTACTAGAAGACAAGTTGCCTGGTTATAAATGTCCTTTCTACATTATGTTTGAGCTCAGAAACGTCTTGAATCGGACCAGAGAGCGTGACAAACCTCTGTCCTAACTCGGGACGGTCCAATCACAGCCGCTCATTTGTATCACATGACATCTCCTGGAGAATTCACCGTAACATCCACAACAAAATATAACTTCTTTTACCTGAGAAATAGCTGAGTGCTTCACATGTTCATTCTGCAGAAATGCTGGATCACAGTTATTTTTTCCCACTTTTTTACATGAACCTGTCAATCATCTCAAATCGGGGCGACAAGATACGGTTCCAGACTAAAATATATGGGTTCGTCAATATACCGGGCCGATATTTGCACTTTTCTGCGTATGGGCTATGTGCATGTGTATATTTAAGCGCACCAACTGCTGCACAAACCTTTATTTTAACACTTTAGTGCAATGGAGGCGTTCACAAAATGAGATTACACAGCTCCATTATGGGTTGGTAGTAAAACAGTTTTGCAGATGTCTAAAGCAAATTTCTGTGGAGATTATTTTTCCTTATTATAGCTACAATATGCAGAGCTGTAAAAAGTATAGACAGTGTTTATGTTGGTATTCATTTCAAATCATATATTTATGGGGGGAAATGATCGGTCGATCTCTATTCCAGACCCACAAAGCGTGTGATTCTGACGGGGCGAGTAAGGTGACGCCATAAAGCCAAATTAGGCCAAACCAGCCAGATCTGAGACAACCAGACTCACAAGAACAATGCATGTTTTTAGTATTTAGCCTGGAGTGACATAAATCCTAGATAAGTCTATTGCCAAACAGGGGATCTTTCCAGACAAAACCATAACATCTCCATGGAGGCAAGCAGGTGGTGGACTCCCTACCTGAAAAGTTACGTAATGTACCTTTTAAACAAGATCACAGCAGTCACTATCTATAACACTCCCTCCCCATCTCCTGTGATTTACTCGTGCTTTATATTCAGTGTAGCGGCTGCAGCCCATAGCAGGAGATGCATACTGAAGGCCTGTTGAAAAGCCAGGTTTGGTCTTTTACTGCTATGAATCTGTAATAAGTGAGTCTCACACTGGCAGCAGGAGGCTGTGGAGCGGCTTTGTCAAACAGCTGAGAGGCCCACATACTGCTGACATACTGCTGGTGCTCCTGGTGGAGAGAACTGGCACAACGCAACGCAGAAATGAACCGAACTGGAGTCAAAGCAAGACCTCATCCGTGTCTGTTTACAGGCTCAGAATCAATGGCATTTGCACTTTTCTATCAGACTGGTTTAGTATTTGGTCACTGAAGCAGACAGAAGTCCATGTGTTTATGTGAAAGGCAGGATGACTCTGCAGGCTCAAGTGCAAAAGTCAAGAGAAAATGGTGAAATGATTAGATTCTAGTTTTAGTTTCTGTTTGTTTCAAAACAATAGCATTAATTGCTTTAATACTTGACTCTAAGCCCCAGAGGAAAGTTTGTGAAATCCGTGTCTTTGCTACTTGTCAGTTTATAGCAACTCTGTACAGTAGAGATGTAACGATATCCAATTCTCACGGTGCGTATTATTTGCATTTGACTCTCAGGGTACGATGTTTACAGCGATATTGTGGGAGCGCTCACAGTTTTTATAAAAGGCCTCATGACACTGAGTCTATACAATAATAAACAGAAGAGCCATATTAGCCATGTGTTTTCATTTTTCAATGATACTTTTTCTAAAGTGCAAAACCAATTTATGTTCAGAGCAACTGTAAGTCGACCAGCCTGGTGGAGGCGTAAAACAGAATGTCCAAATTAAAGTAAACTATGTTTAATTACATTGCAGTTGTATAGTTTAAACACTTTCTTGTGCTGTAAACTGAGGCTGTACTTTGTGTTGTGCTCTACAAACTTCCCTTGAACACCTAATAAATAAAACTGTGCAGTAAAGTTTATGTGCTTTTTTTTGTTTTTGTCAACATCAGAAAACATGTGAATGTGTCTGTGTTGTGCAGTGTACCGCCTGCTGCTGTAGGGCGGCGCTGGTGCTCTGAAAAGCTTGGATTGGACTTTATTTTTGATGAATTAGAACAATCCTGGGTGACATTTTGTCATGTTGCGATCCAATTGGTCCTTAGTTGTCATATGTGTCTTGTTTTTTTGTTTTTTTTCCACTGACATGAACTCCAACCAATTACTTTGATTATTAATATTGAAAAGAGACCACAACGATATCACGGCCATATCGCGGTTGCAAAATTGCCAAGACCATTACATCCCTAATGTGTAGTATTTAGCTTAGTGAAAATTCTTTACATAACACACACATTTGACATAACACACACACTCAATAATTATAATAAAAAATATATATATACAATAGAATTACATTTTCAACCTAACAGATATGTTTATATGACCTTGGTCTAGTTTTGATATAGTGCAAAACTATTGTAGAAGTATTCAGGAAAGGACCAACTTATCCTGTTTAGTTTTTGGTTTTGTTTTTTTTTTGACAACCCTAATACCTTTTACTATAATTGAAAGTATGATTCTATGATATTTGTCAATGTATAGCGACTAAATATAGTATGTAGCTCAATAAAAATGTTTGAAAGGATGTCAAATGAACACACACAAAATCAAATCATCTCTGCTGAATTATCTCTGTCGATTTCATTATCTTACATTTATTTCCACAGAAGAGTGTTTTCCATCACTCTCACTCTGCAGTATAGCTGTCCTGTTTGTAGAGAAATGCATTGTGGGTCGTCCCGTGCTCACCAGGAGGCTCAGAGCTAGTTAGTCACAATTACATATGATTTGTACGTCATGCTTTCTTGGGTAATCTTCCATAGAAATTGCACATGTTTTGAATCAGTTGATTTGTCTTGTTGCCGTGGCGCCTCTGTGTCGAGAGCCTAAACACTCGTTAATTAATTGTGTAACGCATCACGCAGAGGAATGAGAAAGAATCGTCAATGGGGCAACTGCGTTTGTACATTTCATTGATATTCTCTCAAACCTGTGTATACTGGTGTTGTCACGATGCTAAAAGTTCAATTTCAGTGCTAAGGAATAGACTCGATACTCGATACTGACTCCGATACCATGACGATAGTGGTCCAGGTTGGTTCATAGTGATCCATGGTGTATACTAGTCTGTGTGTCTTATACTTGTTCAAGATCATTCTAAAGATATTCAGAAAAGGTTCATCTGTTCTGTGAATGTGACTTTTTAGTATCGATACCTGCTCAAATGAGTATATAGTTTCGCTACTAGTTTTAGTGTTGATTAGTATCTGATTTTCGATACTTTTGACAACCCTAGTGTATCAAGTACTAATGTAATGGTCCTTGAAGCTTTGACTTGCAAGTGTTTAATCTCGCAGGTGAATGGTAGGACTAGGTTAACTTGATGAGCAAAACGGGAGGGCATCTGGCATAAAAATAACTTTAAATTATTATGTTATTAAAAATAAATTATATTTTATATATTATATTATATCATAATTTTTATTGATATACTGTCATTTAGACAACAAATGCATACACACCAATTTTTATATAACAATAACTAAAACTAAAAAAAATAATAATAATAATGAAAATAATAATACAAAATAATAAAATAATAATAATAAAATAATAATATAATACATAAAAGAATAGTAATAATAACAACAATAATACATAAATAAATAAATTAATAAATCACACAAATCTTGATTGAATAGATGGATAAGAAGAGCATCGTACAATAAATAATACAAATATTATTATTAATAATAATAATAACAACAACAACAACAACAACAACAACAACAACAATAATAATAATAATAATAATAATAATAATAATAATAATAATAATAATAATAATAATAATAATAATAATAATGAAAAAAGTGGGGAGGGGTGGAAGTTGGCTGAGACAATTTCAAAAAAGTCAATAAATGGTTGCCACTTTCTATAAAACCTGTTTACAATACTCTCTTGGAATATCTAATCTCCACTTTCAAAAAGGACATAACCTCATTAATCTATTGAGTGCACGGTAAATGTTTTTTACACATTTTACAAACGTTTTTATTCAGCGCTTTTCCACCTTCAAGACACTCAAAGCACTTTACATCAATTAACCACTCAACTATTCACTCACACGTCCATACACAAGTGCACACACACACACACACACACTTTTTTGTAGTTGTTTATATTCCCGTCTTTGAAATCTCCATTGTGAACTGAACCCTGATTTTCTAACCACAGTCTTAGCTCTTTTCCTTTATCGCTCTAACCCGTCCAAACTGTGCCGCTTTACTCTTTAATTTCCCATCATGCACATCTTCATTACACCGTTACTACTGTTACCCTTCAATAATAACCACAGCAACCTCTACTACTACTACTACTATTACTACTCCTATTACTTCTGCTATGGGGTCAAAACGAATTATTCTAGTCACAGTAAAGTAAAGCTCACGTTACTGCAAAGATGTGAATTTGATGGTAACACTGGTCCAGCCTCTTTAGCGACGTGAATATACGGTAGAAGAGGTGAGGTTTTGAAATATCTCAGCTTTTAATATGAGGATTAATGACCAGGGCCAAAGTCACATGTTGCGACGCAGATTTAATACAAGGTCACACATTAAAACCGCAGATGAAAATTGAACACACCCTTTAGAAATGGGGTTTGGTGTATACTATAAGTGCTACAAGAGCTAAAAGAATATCTGAACACGTGCACGGATCACTGTGTAAACACGCGCTATTGTAACTCATGTCGACTACTAGGGCTTTAATAGATTTGTGGGACCGTCCTCCGTTATTAGACGTGGTAAATCCATAGGTCAGCGGCTAATTATGAGGTGGACATAGTGACGTTTAGAGACGTACGACGACTCACGCTCCCCGCTCAGTCTCAGATCAATGTACGTGTCAATAAATCCTGGTCTTTGCATCGTTAGATACAGAAATCCCATATTCTAAATCTGTCTCCTAAACCTTAAACCGATCTCTAAATTTACAGGTGTCGTTAAGTTAAAAATGTTGACGGCTCTGTTTTGTGTTGTGAACGAGGATATTCACGTAGGAATTCAGTACTTGTTTAATTAAAGAAGTAGTCGCGAAGAAAAGAAGAGTTTTGCTTCGGTGTGAATCTGGTAAAATAAGAGTTAATGTGAGGAATAAGACTTTGGAATGATCAATGATGGATTTAAGTGAATAAAAACTTTAAAACATGAGTTCATTCACACGTCGCAGTAGGTTTATATGAGACGTCTGTGTTTAAGATACTCATTTAAGTCAATAAATTGTGTTACTGTTTTGTGTTGAGTTATGTGTTGGTCAGGACGGTCTTACATAAAAACGTGGATTCAGCCCAATACTTTTTTTGGTTGTAATTAATGAAGAAAATGTTTTATTTTGTCTTTAAAAAAAAAAGGGAAAGGAAATAAAAATATAAATAAAATTCATTAATTTATCTGTACAAAAAGTTTGTTTAATCTTTGTCTAGAATCTCCACAACAATTATGCTTCTCCTACTACAGATTTTGATATTGTTTATACTACTACTACTATTATTATTACTACTACTACTACTACAGCTAGTACTAATATTAATCCTACATTCAATACTGATACTATCACTTTTTCGTCTATCACTCGATTACTATGATTACTTCTATTACTATTACTACTACTACTAATATTACTACTACTACGACTACTACTACTACTACGACGACTACTTCTACTACTATTACTACAATTACTATTACTACTACTATGACTACTACTACTACTACTACTATTACTACTACCACTACTATGATTACTACTACTTTTACTACTATTACAACAACAACTACTACTACTACTACTACTACTACTACTACGATTACTACTACTTCTACTACTATTACAACTACTACTACTACTACTACTACTACTACTACTACTACTACTACTACTATGACTATTACTACTTCTACTACTATTAGGTTCCTTGATGTGCTTTGAAGGTGGAAAAACACTATATATAAAAATGTGACCATTTAACATAATAATTCACAGTTATTTTTATGCCAGATGCCCTCCCTGAAGCGGCCTTTTGTCTTACAGTTGTATTTGTAGTACTGCACTTTAAACAACTGTATGTGTTGATTTACAGCAGCTGTCACAGTGACTGTGGTAATTGTACACAAAGGTTAAGAGAATCACAGGATGAAATACGACTGAGTCAGAACGATTTGGAAAAACAAAACAAAAATCTAATTGCGATGAGTCAACAAACAAGAATTGCATTTTTTAATAACTTAACATCAACCAAATCTGAAGCATATCCAGTGACGGTAACATTTGAGAAACGGCTGAAACGTGAACGGATTCACCAATGCAAAAAAACCCCACTCCAGAGTGTGTTTGTGAATGTCAAAACTGTCACGGTTTAGTTTGGATTTGTTTAATTTATACAAGACCTGATCAAATGGTGTCTTCTGTGGAAATGTTTAACACACAAACCCTGCATATTTACTGTAGGCTGCTTTTTTCTCTCAAACTGAAAACACTCTGTTCCACCTTGTGATGTCATCATGTAGTAATACAGGAAGTGCTCCACAGTTTTTTTTTTAAAACTCCACACACCTTCACTTGAATCATTTGGATCATTTCATCTCTGGAATTACCAATCTTTACTGAACTAAAGGTAAAAGGAGCTGTTAATTTGAAAACTACCACTTCATGACATCACAAAGTGGAACAGAGCATTTTGAGCTAATAAAGTGTTACTCAAACATGTGTGAATGAAACAAAACACAACACCGGGTATGTTTTGGTGGAGATAACAACATTATAACATGACTTAAAGCTCACGAGAGTCCATTTTGTGTAATATAGGACTTTTAAATAATTGTAGTATTTATGAGAACGCCTCAGTGATAATGCTACTTGTTTGAAGCTACACATAGTAACAGTCTGCTTCAGTATTACCATTCGTCAGTCAAACTGTGTGGCTCATTATAACACACACAGACTAACTCTCCCTGGTGTTGTGTTGTGTATTAGTCGAGTGTGAGTACGAGGCCGGTGCAGTGGCTCTGTGGAGACGTGCTTCTTCTGTATGAGCCTCGTTCACCTTGTACTATTCTCTCTCTGCATAAATCTGCCTGTTTTGGTTTTTCTCACTCAGGTTCAGGGGTAGGCTTGTATTTTAATGAGCCTATTAATATTTGGGTCGTTGCAACTGCTACTACTGATTTTGCTACGTTTGCTCAAAACTACTACTACTATTAGTCCCACATTCAGTACTGATACTACCACTACTCTTTCCACTTTACTCATAATTACTGCGATCTCAGTTTTACGGAAAATCTATCACTATACTATTAATATGGCTACTGTATTTTTAGATATTTCTACAACTACTACCACTACTGTTAGTCCTACATTCAATACTGATACTCTTTCCACTTCAATTACTCGTACTATGTATTCTGCTGACTCAGTATTATAGAAACAGCCTATCACTACACTAATAATATGGATACTGTATTGTTATAGCTATCGCTGCTACTACTACTACTACTACTACTACTACTACTAATACTACTACTACAGCTACAACTACTACTACAACTACTACTAATACTATTACTACAACTACAAGTACTACTACTGCTACCACTACTACAGCTACAACTACTACAACTACAATTACTACAACAACAAAACTACTACAGCTACAACTCCTACTACAACTACTACTACAACTACTACTACAACTACTGCTACTACTACTACATCTACAACTACTACAACTACACTTACCACTACTACAACCACTAGTACAACTACACTTACCACTACTACAACCACTAGTACAACTACAATTTACCTCAATAACTACTACTACTACTACTACTACTACTACAACTACTACTACTACTGCCACTACTGCTAGGGCTACTACAGCTACAGCAACTAGTACTACTATTACAACTACAATTACAACACCTATAACTACTACTACTACTACCACTACTACTACAACTACAACTACATTTTTTACAACAACAACTACTACTACTACTACCACTACTACTACTACTACTACTACAGCTACAAATACTACTACTACTGCTACTACTTCCAGAATACAATTGGTAGGTGAAAGTAAAAATATTACAGATGTACTTGAAGTTTGTTTTCATAAAACAAACTGCTGGGTGATATGACCATAACAACTGAGTCTGTTTCTTTTTTGCTGAAGCTGTTGTTTCATGTTTCAGTAAATCTCAAACACAGGCCCCGCCCACTCCTCCTGTTGGTCGGCCTTTGTCATGATTGTGATGATGTGGAGTGGACCAATCACAGTGAAGTGACTTTACTTTTTTGCCAATGTGAAATTGAATGTCTTTTTTGGCCAGACAAAAAAAAAAAAAAAAAAAAAACAAACAATAAATTTTTATCAATCACACTTGTCAAGCGCTGCTCCCCTCTGCTTGCCTTTTCCAGATAAGCTCCAATGTTTTTAAAAAAGGGTTTGGGTGGAACGACAAGATAATTCACTTTGAAAATGCAAATAGATAATAGTTCAATTCTTGGCGAGTGCTGAGTGCCCTTGACTGATAAGAGCCAATGGAAGATAGATTTGGGATGGGAGGGGCCTAATGGGGGGCCAGAGTTCACGCTGGGGGCAATTATGAACAATTGAGTGTGGGTGCTGCGTGCGATGCGTAGATTAGAGGAGAGATTGAACTGGGAGCTAGAGAAAAGCCTCGCCGTGATTGTTGTCATGATTTGAATGTTCTTCGTCCAAATGGCTTTACCCGGCAGGAGGGAGAGGAGGACGAGAGGAGGAAGAGAGGAGGAAGAGGGGAGGAGGGAGACAGAGGGTGGGTGGCTCTAATACGGCAATAAATATGCAGAGTTTAGAACAACGGTCAAACTAAATGCCAGAGCAGTCCTTCATCGCGCTAATATCTTGCTGTTGACATCAAGTGAGTGTGAGTACTTGTACAAAGCAAACCGCGTACGAAATTCACTCCAAAACTTGACATTTCGATGTGTTTGCGGTATTTTTCAACACAAAAACTACACATTTTGAGAAGGGCATGTACCTCAGTGCGCTAGTTTAGTTTGTTAAAGGTAGTTTTATTACATTACATACTTAACTATTTAAAATACCATTTGATTTGTTATGTTACTTCATGAGTGGACAAGAATGGTCAGTATCACTTTAAAATACTAGGTACTTACGATAGAAGTACCTAGTAATTACGGTGGTAGTATACTGATACTTACTGGTACTTCATATGTCTAATGAAAACATATTACTAGATACCCTTGTAACTAACAATATAATTAACCATTGACTTAATACGACATATTAATATAAGTACCAGTACTACTACCAATAACTATTAGTGTAAGTATCACTTCTTGTACCACTGTAAGTAGTACCACAAAGTACCAGTAAGTATCAGTATAATTACCACTACAAGTACCACAGGAACTACCACAATAACTACCATTGTAACTACCTCCGTAAGTAACAAGTATCTACTCATTACCCCCGTAAGTACCTAGTAAGTATCCCCGTAAAGCTCCCGTAAAGATTTGTGCCCCATTTTCATATAACAGTCATTCTCAACTAAAAATGTTCAAACGGCAAACGCAGAATATTTAAAATGAGATAGTATAGAGAATTCCACGTTATGTTTTATAAATCAGTAAAACATCAACACAAACATGGTAGAGGTTGGGGACCCCTATTGAAGTAATGGGCACCCACATAGTTCCCCTAACCAAAAATGTCTGGTGCCGCCCCTGTCAGTCTGCTGTATTCTATTCACTGATTTTTTAAAATTTATTTATTTATATTTTTTTTCTGTTGGTTAAATCAACCATCTTATGAAGCGTGCTGTTGCTGTGATATTTGACTCTACAAAAGTGAAATTGAATTGTGTTGAACTAGGCCTGTCACAACAATAATTACTTCGACGTCAATATATGTTAGATGGAACAAGTATCTTTTGGGGTCAATATTTATCACAGGGACTTTTTCTTGGTAGTAGTGGGGGATATTTTGTGGTATTTTTCTGTACAACAATAATATTTGAGAGGATTGAATTATGAACTTCTATGACTCATTATAGATACAAACAGAAACATTGATTGTAGTTTGATAATTATCATTGGGACTACAGACTCTAAAGCACATGTGTCAAACTCAAGGCCCGTGGGCCAAATGTGGCCCGCCACATAATTTTATGTGGCCCGTGACAAAGTAAATTAAAAGGTATGACTGTTTTTTAAAATATGAGTTTATCAGGAGATTTTTTCATAGCTATGCAAATCCATATGTAATATTTGGAACTTGAATAAGTTATAACTAATAACCATTTTGTTGATGTGGCCCTCCGTGAAAATTAGTTTGACACCCCTGTTCTAAAGCACAAAACATAACATATTTTATAACAAAATCCCCCCCCCCCCCCCCCCCCCCCCCCTCCAAAAAAAAGAAAAAGATTTTCACTCATAAATATTCTCTATCTAGAACACTAGCATGTCACTGACCGCCTGATGTTTACGTCGAGAGCGGGATTTAAACTGCCAACCTTCTGATCGATGGGCAAACGCTGTACCAAATGAGCCACTGTCACCACCGTCGTAGTTAACTAATCATAAAACGTAATTAGCGGCTCGCCGATTACTAAAACAACTGATACTCGTGAGCCTTTTCCTGACAGTTTTATCCATTCCAAATATGAATTCACAAGTGTGCAATCTTCACATAATCTTAATTGCATTGTGCCGTGGTAATGGAATGGCCTGAGCACAAATTGCTCTTGTTCAAAAGGTGAGTGGAGGTTGATTTTATACACTCATAAATATTCAGTGTTTGGAGTCAGACTAAATGCCATGACAGCCCTCCGTCTCAGTAACGCTCGGCTCTGACACCACGAGCGCTCTGCCCCTGCACTTTATACCCTTCTGCATTTCACAAAAGGTCAATGTTTTTCTGCCCGTCCGCCCAAAAGTTTATCCTAATTGTGTCTCTAAGCTAAAGCGCGCCTCCCTGACTCCGCACACCCCGCGTCTCATTAATAAACACCGTGCGGACTTTTGTACGGCAGCCCGAGCATTCATATTCACACAGAGACGCGCGCTGAATTTGAAACGCCTTTCTTTGGACTGTTTGTATTCACGCAACAGTCAAAGTTTGGGATGATGGTGAAGAATCTGTTTGTTTGAAAAGTCTCTCAAAATGTTTCGTATGAGGAGCTAAACGTTGGCGAAGAAGATTAAAAGTAGGTTTGAACAGAACACAGACACTGTAAAATATAAAGTGTGTTTATAGTGTTAGCTTTACTGTTCTCTCATAGATAATGGAACTGTTGTGTCATCTCAGCAAAACTGTTGGGATTCCTCCTCTCCCTCCTTTCCCCCCTTTTCCTACTCTTTCTCTTCTTCCTCCTCTTCTTTATCTCCCTCCTCTTTCTCTCCTTCTCCCTCTTCTCCCTCCTCTTCCTCCTCTCCCTTTCACTGCTCTTACTCCTCTCCCTCTTCTTCTTTCTCTTCCTTATCTCCCTCCTTGTTCTCTCCTCCTCCCTTTTCTTCTGCCTCTCCCCCTTCTTACTCTGCTCCCTCCTCTTCCTCCCCTTCTTCATCTCCCTGCTCTTGCTCCTCTTCCTCCTCTCCCTCCTCCTCTTTCTCTCCCTGCTCTTCCTCCTCTCCCTCCTCCTCCTTCTCCCCCTCCTCTTCCTTCTTTCCCTCCTCTTCTTCCTCCTTCTCGTCTCCATCTTTTTCCTCTTCTTTGTCCTCTACCACCTCTCCCTTCTCTCCTTCTGTCTCTTCCTCCTCCTCCTCTTCCTCTTCTTCCTCCGCTCCCTCTTCTTCTCCCCCCCTCTTCCTCCTCCTCCTCCGCCTCCTCTCCCTCCTCCTCTTCTTCCTTCTCCTCCACCTACTCTACCTCTTCTTCCCCCTCTTCATCCTCTTCCCCATTTAACTCCTCTTCCTCCTCTGCCTTCTCCTCTCCCTCTTCTTCTTTTTCTCCCTCCCCTTGCTCCTTTCCCTCCTCTTCCTCCTCTCCCTCCTCTCCCTCCTCTTCCTTATCTCCCTCCTCGTTCTCTCCTTCTCCCTATTCTTCCAGGTCTCTGCTCTGTTCCCTCCTCTTGCTCCTCTTCCTCCTCTCCCTCCTCCTCTTTCTCTCCCTGCTTTTCCTCCTCTCCCTCTTCCTCCTTCTCCCCCTCCTTTTCCTTCTTTCCCTCCTCTTCTTCCTCCTTCTCATCTCCCTCTTCTTCCTCCTCTTTGTCCTCTACCGCCTCTCCCTCCTCTTCCTTGTCTCCTTCCTCTTCGTCCTCTTCCTCCTCTGTCTTCTCCTCTCCCTCCTCTTCCTCCTCTTCTTCCTCTCTCTGTTTATATGCACATAACAGTAAAAGTTTAAAGAATGAATTAGTTTGGGACATTTAAAAAGACAATCACTGTGGTCCATCTGCCTGATTTGTGACATCACTTTGTGTCTTTATCTCGCCCTGTTTCATCCTTGCTGACATTTCTCTGCTTTAAACACTTTAACGCTCCTATTTTACATAAAAGTGACTCTTGTGATCTTTAAACCAATGTTCTAATACTGTTACCTCTTCAAAAACACAACTCCAGCTCTGTGTGTGATGAGGAAACATTATAAAACAGATGAGAAAGTGACGTAATATCAGCCCTTTAATTACAAACTGTGATCGTGATTCGTCCACGCTGACACTCGTCCTTAATTGAAAGCGTGACCATTTGCCCCCTTTACACCCCTCCTCCTTCTCTCTGTCCTGGGACCCTCCCCCGCTCCCTGACAGGCCGTGAGGAGAGGTCTGAGCTGCAGCAGGTAATTGGCTGTGGACTCACATGTGAATTCAGAGGAGACGCATCGGACGCCGGGGGTTGTTTATAGCGCTGACAGAGCACAGCCAGCGCTCATTAGCATTGTCTTATTTTGAATCCAACTTTATGCACAAACTGAGGAGATGTGCAAAAATAGTCTGGAAAGTTTGGCTGTTTTCTGTTATTTTTGTAATATGCCCCTGCGTTGTCATGACGATACATTTTTGTGACTGATACTCGATACGGTTCACGATGATAATAAAAATAAAAATAAACTAAAAAAAACTTCTTTCCTGTGAATGTGACTTTTTTAGTATTCTTCTTCTTCCTCTCCCTTCTCTTTCTCCTGTCCCTTCTCTCTCTCCTCTCTCTGTTCTTTCTTCTCTTTCCCCTCTCTCTCTTGTCTCTCCTCTTTCTCCTGTCCATATTCTTCCTCCTGTTTCTCCTCTCCCATTTTCCCTCATTTCCCGCCTCCTCTTCATCTCTCTCCTCCTCCTCTTCCCCTTCCTCTTTCTCCTCTCATCCTCTCACTCTTTTTCCTCCTCCTCTTTCTCCCTTCCCTCTTGTTCCACCTGTCTTTCTTCTTCCTCCTATCTGTCTGTCTCTCTCCTCTTCTTCCTTTCCCTCCTCTTTTCCTCTCCCTCTTCTTCCTCCTCTCCCTCTGTCTCTCTCTCTCTTCTTCCTCCTCTTCCTCCCCTGCCTCTCCCTCCTCTTCCCCCTCTCCTTTCCCTCCTCTCTTCTTCCTCCTATTCCTCCTCTCCCTCTGTCTCTCCCCACTCTCCCTCTTCCCACTCTGTCTGTAACTCCTCTTCCTCCCCTTCTTCGTCTCTCTCCTTCCTCTTCCTTCTCATCCTCCTCTCTCTTCTCAATCCTCTCTCTCTTCTTCCTCCAATCTTTGTCTCTCTCTCCTCTTGCTCCTCTCCCTGTCTCTTTCTCCTCTTCCTTCTTTTCCTCTGTCTCTTCCTCCTCTTCTTCCGCTTCCTCCTCTCCCTCTTTCTTCCTCCTCTTCTTCCTCTCCCTCTCTCTTCCTCCTCTCCCTCTCTCTTCCTCCTCTTCTTCCTCTTCCTCCTTTTCCTCTGTCTCTTCCTCCCCTTCTTCCTCTTCCTCCTCTCCCTCTCTCTTCCTCCTCTTCTTCCTCTTCCTCCTCTCCCTCTTTCTTCCTCCTCTCCCTCTTTCTTCCTCCTCTTCTTCCTCTTTCTCTGTCTCTTCCTCCTCTCCCTCTCTCTTCCTCCTTTTCTTCCTCTTCCTCCTTTTCCTCTGTCTCTTCCTCTTCCTCCTCTCCCTCTTTCCTCCTCCTCTTCTTCCTCTTCCTCCTTTTCCTCTGTCTCTTCCTCCTCTTCTTCCTCCTCTCCCTCTTTCTTCTTCCTCTCCCTCTTTCTTCTTCCTCTCCCTCTGTCTCTCCCTCCTCTTCCCTTTCTCCTTTCCCTTCTCTCTTCTTCCTCCTCTTCCTCTCTCTCAGTTAATTGCCTCTTGATGCTGTTTCTTCAGTAAACTACAGGGGGCTAAAGGCTGTTCCCAAAACACAGACTCTGGTGTGAACACAGGTGTCTGGGGGTGGGGCTGAGGGCGGGGCCGAGGGCGGGGCCATGTACTTTGGCCGTACATCTGTGTATTCTCGTCAAACCGATCATTGCAATGAAAAGTACTAAATGAGTTGGACAAAATAAGCCCATGAGCAGCAGCAGGCGATCTGTATCAGAACTAGAGTCACATCAGGACAAGGTCACATTAAAGAAACAAGTGTTATTGTGTGTTGTAAATTGCATTATATTAAACTATATCTGTTTTATTGTTGTTTTGGAGTCAAAATTGGTATTATTGGTGTTCAGACTTTGTGTTTACATAAATATCAAGTTTAAAATCCTCTCTGCATCTGTATTCTGCATCCACTGCCCCCAAAACATTTTCGTTATTGCTATGTCTGCAATAATTGTCCTCTAGGGGGCGCACTCCTGACTGTTACAAATTGACCAGCTGGTATGTGGTAAAATGAAAGAGTGCTCATCACATTATGGAGATGAGAGCGTGAACAGTGGGCGTCCTGCTCCGCGCGGGCTTTATAGATGCCAGTCAAAGCCATTGGAATAACTGTCATGCACTTGGATCTATATGCGGCAGCGGCGGTGGCGAGATACGTTGTGGTGTAAATAGGCTGCGGAGGGGGTCTGGAGGGCCTGGTGGGGAGATGAGTCATAGCCACTTTCAACCTATTTTTGGTAAACAGACGTAACACTGACTGTCATGTGCCCACACAATTACTGTGGCCATTTGTGAGCTCCTGCAGAGAGTGTGTTTGTGCAGGGAGGCAACACAAAGGCCAACAGAGATGTCACAATATCACATTTATGAGTTATGATTATTGTGAGGAAAAACATTGAAACTTTATTCACGATTATTGACAAAAAAAAACTTTAAAAAACCCCAAAACTTTCACACACATAGAGCAGTTTACCTTGTTTTGTGCCATGAGCCTCGTGACACTTTCTGGACCTCTGTGTTGGTCAGCGTATTTTACTTGGACAAATGTGACGGATAATCACCCGGAGGACACAGTTACACATGTGTGAAGAGTTACACACATGTGAAGAGTTACACACATGTGAAGAGTTACACACCTGTGAAGAGTTACACACCTGTGAAGAGACTCTGAGCTGACTCACAATGACATTTACACATTGGATTTGTTTACAACTGGATTTATGCCTTTCACTTGAGGTACTCCACACACACACACACACACACACACACACCCACACACACACACCCCCACACACACACACACACACACACACACACACACACTTAAATATAAACATATAGACACATATACATTCATACACCCACATATATACACATACATATATACAGACACATATATACACACGCATACACACAAACACACAAATATACACACATATACACAAACACATATACTGCATACACACATACATGCACACATATATATCCACACAGACAAACACACCCCTACATGCACACACACACATACACACCCCCACACACACCGGCACACCCCCCCCCCCGGCGCACACACATACACACACACCCCCACAGGCACACACACATACACACACTCGTATTAATATCCGTGGTATTTGAATAAACGTGTCGTCCCTCCTCCCTACAGCCTGTGCCTGCACTGATGTCAAATGTCAGATAAACATTTAACAAATCACAAGAACATGGCACTACAGGAAACACACACTTCATCTCTTTTTTTTTTCATTTTAGCAGTTTTGAGAGAAAAAAAAAAAAAAGTCCTCACACATAAAACCATGTGGAGTTAGATGTAAAGTTCCCCCTGGTGGAGCACAACTGTCGCCTTGGATAAATAAACTCATATTAATCGAACGCTTAAGGGTCATCATCTGTGTGTGAACTAATGAGCACAAGACACAGCATTTCATTTACACTGGATTACACACACTTTTTTATTTTATTTTAATGGGCTAATTAACTCAAAATAACTGCATCATGGGCAGTACTTACAACAGACTGTAGCTGGTTAGCCTTGGTGCAGGAAAAAAGTACTTCCAGGAGCACTTTTGCAGGAACGTTGAGTGTTCTAACAGTGTCAAAACTATATTATGTGTGTAGCGTTGTTTATGAAAGAGGCTAAATAACTTGTACTTGCTTTCAGGCGAACAATCCATAGCACCTGAAGTTTATTTACGCCCCATATAACCTACTCGTGCTTCTCCAGGCTTAAGCTAAACACTCCGAGGCTACAAGTCCCCGCTGGTTTCCGTGATCACACACTGTCAGCCATCACCCTCCCTCTGCGGTTTTTAGTGTCCAAAATACTGACTTTAACAGCGCCATTTGCCCACCAGCTGTTTACCCGTCTCCATGGAGATGCCGTGTCTTTATTTTTATCCTTGTTGGCACGAAAACTCGCAGATTGAACTTGACAGAGTGAGGGAAAATATTATTGGTCATTAACCGTGTCGCCATCTTGTTTATGCTCCCCCCCCTCTGTGAAGCCGGGCCTGAAATTAAACCGCGACGCTCCGCTAATATGCATCTCATTGTGGGAAAATCAGCTAATTTCTAAGTGTTCGGTTGAGTCGGAGTTTGTTAAGACATTCTCGCGCTGCAGGGGGAGCTGTGATTGGGGCTTTTGATTCTTGCATTGTTCTGAAAAGATGAAAAAATGCGACAGGGCTTTTAGCGAGACTCAAACTGTGCGCTAATTAGCCGAGACAACAGCCCACATTTCTGTGGTCGTCCTGCTATTGTATTTTGGTCTGTAAATGTGTCCAATTAAGAGATCACTGCTTTGGGCAACATCATTTTTTTTACAATGTTATTAGGTTTTTATCATTTCATTTCTGTTTTGTACCAATTCTGATAGCACGATTATAAAAAACACTCTTTCTTTAGACGATAGAATGTCATTTTCACGGGCGTTTACTAGTCTATGTGTCTTATACTTGTGAAAGATACAGATCAGGATCATTCTAAAGATATGTTTTTGTGTTTTATCATTTTCATTTCATTTCATGGCAGCGTTTGAAAAGTAAAAATAAAGTTAAAAATAAAAATATGCAGTACAGTGATCCCTTGTTCATCGCAGAGGTTATGTTCTAAAAATAACCCGCAATAGGTGAAATCCGTGAAGTATCAGCCTTATTTTTTACAAATATCGTATATGTTTTTGGCTGTAAAACCCCTCACCACACACTTTATACTCTCTTGTTTAAACTCTCTCAAAGTTCAAACCTTCGTAGGCGTCTTTGTCGGTGCAGAACGTTTCATCGATATTGTGGGTTTTGTCGGGGAGAAAACAAATCGCAAACATACAGCACTTCAGAGTCACACTGCGATTCAACATTTATGTAAATTTGTGTGAACACATTCTGTACTGGACAGGAGACACGGCACGGAGGAGACTGATGGACAATGGTCTACAGCACGTGTCAAACTCAAGGCCCGGGGACCGAATGCAGCCCGTCACGTCATTTTATGTGGCCCGCGACAAGATAAATCAAAATGTATGATGGTCTTAAAATGTCAGTTTATCAGGAGATATGCAGTTACAGTATTTTTTACAGCTATGCAAATTTGAGTGCAACCGTTTTGCTGATGTGGCTCTCGGTGAAATTGAGTTTGACACCCCTGGTCTATAGTCTCTGTTTATGAGTACTTACTCTGTATATGTAGTAGTTTTGGTCAGGATGTGAATGAATTTTGAGAGTTTTTGCCAGATCCAAGCGCCCGCCGTCCTATGCACAGGGCATGTTTTTAGTTAACCAAGGATTTCTCAAGTCGATTAGCAAGAAACGCAAAGCCGTTTTTATCCCAATGTCTTGTTTCTACACAAATACAATGCAAATTAATGTTAAAGTATTCTAAGTATTCAGAAAACAGTGTTCTGATTGGACGATGTAACCAGATACGCAGCAAAATATAGTCACTTTTTGCCTTGGTGAGCCTAATTCACTGGTCAGTTAGAGGCTTAAACGTACAACACCAGTCCATACGTCTACACCGTACTGGAGATAAAGACTTTCCTTCACGTTCTCTGGGTACAGTCAATGGCCCTATAAGCTTTATGCATCACCTCTTTGTTCGCAGTCGTTCACAATCATTTCAAAGGGAATATAGAGCCTCCTCCCTCGGGTAATCTTTAAACTCAGGAGCAGCGGCAGTTAAGTTTTCATCATACACTTATTATGAGTCCTCACTAACCCCTGGGTCAGCTACATGTCGGGGAAGATATGAAAATGAACGGCGATTTTAACGCTCGGATGGATTTTCTGTATATGAGCCGGTTCTTTATAGAGTCATTACCCCGGCAGACCCCAGGGGGCAGCACTCGGGGCGTTTACAACATCTTTACATTACAGGTTAAGCTCCTTCACGGATGATTGGGAGACATATGAAGCACTGCATGTCTTAGCACTGGGTTTTATAAAGTAGCCGGGCCGTTTCAGCTCCGTTGGATATAATCGCTGTAGACCTGTGTGAGTTTGAGGTCGTTTTATTACATCGATGTAAAATTCCATAGATTTTTCTGAGATGTTAATGCGAGAGCGTTAATGAAAGGCAAGATCTGAACGATACTGTAACAGATCTGAAACCCCGTCCTCTGATACAGATAGGACTCAATACTTACTTTAAATCCATTTGCATATCAGTTGAATCTAATATTAAAGCTGTACTGGGTAACTTTTCTGGTAGCGGTTTGATTTAGTCGTTATAGAAATGTTATAGCTAGAGGTATGTTCCACGGTACGGCATTAAACTCATTAATCTTGCATGTATTGAAGTACAGATGTTTTTATTGTTAAAAACCCTTGTAAAATATGCATTCTTACTATGAGGGGGCTTGCCTTTCCACAGATATGACCTGTAACTTGGCCGGGTAGCGCCATGGAGATACATATGTTTAATGTCATACTGTGCAAGATAGATATAGCAATATAATCCCAATGGCAGTGGTAGAAGGTGGCTAAGTGGTAAAGTACTGTACTTACTGTATTTTCCGCACTATAAGTCTCTCCAGAGTATAAATCGCTCCGGAGTATAAGTCGCTCCATAGTATAAGTCGCTCCATAGTATAAGTCGCTCCATAGTATAAGTCGCTCTGGAATATAAGTCGCTCCGGAGTGTAAGTCGCTCCGGAGTATAAGTTAAAAAAAAAGCATAATAATGAAGAAAAAACACAGTTATCAGGTTGTCAGCATGACTGTAACGAAAATGTGAAATTATATTCTCAGATACGACTTATATTCCACATTTAAGTCACATCTGAGTATAAGTCACTATGAAACTATGAAAAGAAAAAAAAAGTGCAAATTATTGTCCGGAAAATACAGTAAGTAGATTTTTTAGGTATATATACTTTACTTAAATACATTTTACAGTGGATACGTTTTACTTTTACTTCTATATACGTTTGAGAGCAGTATCTGTACTTTCTACTCCACTACATATTTGAACTGGACTGAACAGTAAAAAGTACTTTTCATATGTTTTGAGGGGTTATTTTTACCATGTTCTTGGCAACTTTCTGACTAAAGTTTTCCATTTAAAATTCAGCTTTGAGCAAACACAAATAATTACACAAAATTCACAAGAAAAATTAAGATATTGATTTTTGTTGTTCCTGTTGACCAAAATATGAAACATTTTTAATTAACATCAGTACATTTACACTTTTACACACGGAAATGAACGACACCTGTGTGAAATACTTACTAATATACTACTACGTTTTACTCTTACTATATTTTGAAACAGGTACTTAAATACCTTTACGTAAGTACAATTTTTCAACTTTTTTTTACTTCTACTTTAGTAACTTTTTACCTCTGTATCTGTACTTTTACTTAATTAACTAAACTGAGTACTTCATCCAGCACTACTCGATGGACACAGGCCAGTGGCGAAAATTCCACCAATAGTTACGGGACCGTTTTGATTACTCGCAGCGTTCACATTTTGAAGAAGAGGATTCCATTATAAGAAGACGACGGGGACCTATAGAGATTAGTGTTAGCCCTCGCGCGTCGTTAAGAGCTAATCAATAAACTCAATCAATACAAAATCAATGATCTGTGTCAGAAGCTCAGGTTAATACAACGGCTGAATGCACGGTTCGCTTGTAAGATGGTATTGTGTTTTAACAGGAAAATCACCCCCAAATGAAAGCACTTTTAAGGATTTACACGGGGATCGAAAACACTCGGGGGGAATAGAATTTTTAAGGTAATGCCACGGCGGCTCTTGAGCGCAGGTGTGTGCTGCTGTAGTAAAAAGAATGTGAGCTGGTGTGTGTGAAATGCGTTTTGCCTCAGGTTTGACTCCAGCTGTTTCAGAACAACAGCCTCAGGTCAGCGTGGAAATGAGACCTATGCAATATCTGTATTCTCAACATACAGTCTGAGTGAGGTTTATGAAGCATATGTCTTTTAAACAAGACAGGAAAAACATAATGAGTTATATTTTATGTTTGTAAATGTATGGACCGTCACATAGATAATGATTATATAGTTTAGTCCATGTTGTACCCACTCATTTCAGATTTCTAGTTTATTTGTACAGCACAATTCATGGATAAGTCTTTCTAAGTCTGGTTTTGACAGTAAACCTTTGATTTTTGCGATGTTTTTTTAGATGGTAAAAAACTGCAGATGTTATTGATTTGATGTGGCTGTTAAAGTTCAAGTCTGGGTCCATTATTACCTCTGCATTTCTTGCCTGATTTGAAGGTTTTAGAGAGAGTAATGTATGGAGTGACTCAGATGGAGTTTTGGGAGGGACTGGACAGTTTCATCAGCATTTTTACTTAAAATGCTGCACAACTTCCTAAATATTTTCATCATTTTGGTCTTAAAATGTTCGTATTAACCCGCTCTACATGATCCTGGTGTTTTTGTTTTACAATTGTGTCTGTAAATCGACATATGAACATTAATAATAGACAAATCAGACGCCTCAAGGGAAGAAGACTCGAGCTGAACACTATGGGTGACATCGCACTCTAAATAAACCTTTTCTTCTAATTATTCATGAATGCATTTTAGCTCAGAAACATATCAGATGCTCCATATCCTTCAAACGTGCAAATATGAAAGCTGAGAGGCATGAAATGAGGTACAAAATTGTATTGAATTTTAGCCATGAAACGCCAAATGAAAATATCTTATAAGCTGCTTCTGTTGCGCTTTTATTTTGAAAGGGTTTATGTTGGCAGATTTAGCGTTGGATCTATAAAAAGCGAGGAGGACTTTGTTGCTTCTTGTTGTATTTTTGTCGCTGGCTTTGGTCAGTCTCGATGATGAACGCGTTTTAACGGACAGGTCTGCAGCCAATCATGAGGCAGCGAGAGTGTGTGGTGCTGAAGACGAGTCACCGCTCTCTTGTTTAGGAGAAATCTCTGAGTCAGGGCCACGGTCTTTTTATGTCTCCTCACGTGTCCTCCATAGACTGTATAAAGAAGTGGACAACGTTCAACCAAAATATATTGTTGCTCCCTCATTAAAGACAGATCTGGAGTTGAATTTTTGTTTTTTTCATTCAAACTTTTTTTCATCAATCCAAAGTCGTTTTCTCTGAGCGCCTGCATTTTGCCCAGATTGTTACGTCATAGGTAAAGTCTAGACCTTTCCTGCGCATTTTCAAAGCCCAAAAGCCATCTCTGGACTTGTGATGCGGTCAAATTGACTTTATAACGAACGTATCGCTCTATTAAGATTCAAGGGCTTTATTTGCTTTTAACACAAACATTTTCAGACCAAAATGTCGGCAGTTACAGAAAGAGAGGCGACAATTTTCCAGTGTAAAGTGATTTTGAGCCGTAAACGTGTCCATGATCACTTCCTATTTGGAGCGCAGCGGCTAGCAGGTTAGCTATTTCCATTTATATATACTGTACAATCTATGGTGTTCTCACATTTTACAACTTTTGACTTGAATCTGCACATTTTGACACAGTTTCGACCTCTGTTTGTGCTGTGGCGTCTGCAGCTCTTCACCTTCTCTCCTCTTTCTCTCCTCTGGTGTTTTTTATCAATATAATCCAAGTTTCAGAAAGTAAGCAACTGTTTTCTCAGCATTTATGAGTGAAACTTTAGACTTCATTTAGCACGTTTCTGCCGATAGCGGTAACACGCACACGCTTTTACGCTTTATATATTGTACAAATTCATTCCAGTCTTTAAATGTGTACTTCTCACACATACTATAGTGATCCTGACACTTTACTCTTTACACCTGAAGTCCTATGATATACGCTTCCTTTTCACATACATTAATTGCAATACTTCTCCCACTTTCATAAGCCGCAGAGCCTTACCCCTCACCTTGACTCGCACTCACGGATAATTCAAATGGATTTAAAGGGATAGAAAGTGCACTAAAGACTTTGTTAATTAGTGGCGTTTCAATTACTTTACAAGGTCTGTGTATGTAAATGCTTAAAGGCAAGTCTTAAAGGGATAACAGCTACGTTTAAAATCCACAGTATCGACAAAAGTTTGCTATCTTTTGCTGTGTTCGGTGGAGTTATGAATAGATGGATTAGTATATTTTGCAGTCAGTACATAATAACAAAGTAGGGTGTGAACTTGCGCTTTCAACTAAAATATATTGTTGCCCCCTCATTAAAAACAGATCTGGAGTTGTATTTTTTTTTTTTCATTCAAGCTTGTTTCATCAATCCAAAGTGGTTTTCTCTGAGCGCTTGCATTTTGCCCAGATTGTTACATTATAGGTAAAGTCTAGACTTCTGCACATTTTCAAAGCCCAAAAGCCATCTCTGGACTTGTGATGCAGTCAAATTTAGTTTATAACGAACGTATGGCTCTATTAGGATTCACGTTTCCTAAGGGCTTCATTTGTTTATTTTTTTATTGTTCATTCTTGTTGCTGACAGCAGAGGGAGCTCCAGTGCCCTAATACCTCATTGGGAACAAAGGTGTGATTTCTAACATGTTTTGCAAATGTAGACATTATTATAAATTGGAAAATGTAATGTAATATATAAATGCACACTTTAATATATTATTCCGATGCGTCGTGTACCCCATCTTATGTTAATCATCAAAAGTCCATCTTATTATTGAAAAACAAAAGCACTATTCTCTAGATAGTTTATGCTTTCTGATGTGCACATATGGTTCAGATGTGGGTGTCAGTCCGGGCTGTTTAAGTCAGTCTTTTGCAGCTCCACTGGTCCGGGACATGTTAGTGCACGGGAGAGGTCACATTTTATTATGGCTATAAATATCTGTGCTTGTCAGTCATGTTAACAACTCTGTTTAGTCGCCATAACACTTTTAAGAAATATATCAGATGTGCGCCTTTTGCCGTTTCTGTGATTATGCAGCTATCAAGTGTTAACAGTTAGAAACAGGGTGAATACATTAGGTTGCTAGTTTAAGTGGCGTTAGCCTACTTTGCGGAGCCAGTTGGCGAAAGTGAAACTATATCGTTATGGTAAAAGGTCACATTTTTATATAGCGCTTTTCCACCTTTAAGGCAGTCAAAGCGCTTTACGTCAAGGAACCACTCACCCATTCACACGCACAATCATACACCAGAGAACGCAGACACTGATGGGAGAGATAGGTGAAGTGTCTTGCCTAAAGACACAACGACAGCGTTCATTTGTGGGAGTTGGAGTCGCGCCATCAACCTGTGGGTCAGTAGATCTTAGCCAGTGATGTTTATGTCGAGAGCGGGATTCAAACTGACCACCCTGACGCTCTACCAACTGAGCCCCTGTCGCCCCTCATAAAACGAGCTCCTTGTACGGGAAAAAAAAAGACAAAATGGATCTAACCGTCGAGCCACCGTCGCCTGTACGTCCTGTATATATTTTTATTGCAGTAGCAGCGTAACAAGTTGTATGTATTATTAAAATGCATGTAGTAGAGTTTCAGAACTGAATCACAATCTCTCGTTTTGATAACATTTAATATTCCCAGTTACTCGTGTAGACCTTTGTATAAAAAGCAAATTCTTGTTATTTCAAAGAGCAATCGAAAACCTCATACAATTTAACCAGGCCACTTTTCATCTCAACCCCATTTGTTCTGAATGCGTTTGCTCTGCATAAATCCTCTCTTCATTTATCACTAAAACTGTTTGAAGAAGGCACAACCACAACTCTATATTAAAAGAAACCAACCCAGAGATAGGATTTCTATCAGTGTTTGAACTGGAGGACACTCAAACCAATTTAAATATGATTAGGTTTGTTACTGAACGACATCGACAACCTGCAAAATTAGATCACAGGCAGGATAAGGAAACGACCATTTGAAAACAGAAAGTTACCATGGCAACCAAACAAAGTGCTGTCTGTAGATGATTATATTTAGCATTGAATTAAGTCATTTAACTGAGACCATGAAATGTCATGATATAATACTATTGTGTTGTAAATGCAGAAGTTGCTGTCTGTTTTAATTTCGTTAGCGTAGAGTCGGGCTGGCGATATGGGAAATAGATTGATCTTGATTTTTGATTCAGTCTTCTTCCATCTTACTGCAAACATAAGACACAGAGGTACTTCAGGCATAAAACAAGACAGCAGTGAGTCCTACTGCCTCATGATTGGCTGTAGACCCGTCCATTAAAATACACTTGCCTCATAACCAAGATCGACCAAAGTTTAGATCTTGGTCTATCGATCTTTTTATTTTTGCCACAGCCTAAGTCTCGAGGGGTTTGCAAATATGACACTATTCAGTAACACTTTCAATATAATCCAAAGAAGAACTGTAATTACTGTACTTCATGACCACAGCGCGACTTTGCCTTGACTTAAAAAAAAAATTGGTTTGGTTGGATGGTATTGTTGTACGTTTTACATCAGTCAAGGGGCAGTTTGTGAGGGAATGTTGAAAAAATGAAATAAATAAATAAATAAAAATACAAAAATAGTGCTAAGTTTTAAAAAATACAATCATCAATTTACACAAATATAAGTTTTGGGACAGTTTACAATCTAAACTCTCTCATCTGTCCTGGAGCTACACAACACTTCTGAAACGATCTCGTCTTCTGCTCATGACCAACCAGGATGGAAATTAGAGCAATCGAAATCTCAAAGTCTGTAATTTTTGAAGTAACACAATTTCCTCCATGTCCCACCATGAGGAGGCCCCCGGGGGAAGAACCAGGACACGCTGCAGGGACTATGTGTCTCGGCTGGCCTGGAAACGCCTTGGGGTCCCAAACTGGAAGAGCTGGAGGAAATGTCTCGGATGAGGGAAGTCTGGGAGTCTCTGCTTAGATTGATGCCCCCACAACCCAGCTCTGGATAAGCAGAAGAAAATGTGTGGATAATTTCCTCCACAAACAACAAAATATCCTTAAAAAAAATCACTCAACTGTAAAATTACATGTCAAATTATGATCAAACCAGGGAAAAAATGGTTACAAATTGTAGAAAAAAATTAATGGAAAAAAAAGAAAAAAAGAGCAACAAACCGGTGTGGTAAACTCTGACTGAAGCCCCCTCCCCCATTGTAAAGTATAGACTCTGCGCTGCCCCACCTGGAGATGCTTATTGGGCTGTAATAGTGAGCTGAGACCCCAGCAGGTGCCTGAATAAACCCTCTAATAGACCAATTATTCTCAAACAAAAGGTGACCCCAAGCGTGACCACCGGCCGCAAATCAATAACACGCTCCCAATTACCATCCGAGCACCAGCGCTTGGGGGCCAAGGCTGGGCAGGGGCTGACATTTTTTAATTTTAGATTAAGATTTCAAAAGCCAAAATCATTTCATCCAATATTGAAAAAGATGAAGTGGCTAAATTTGAATAGTCGTACTTTTGCTTTAAAATGCATGTGAGGGTAGACCTTGAAGTAGCCCAGTGGGTAGAGAAAGTGAAAGCGGGAGATGGATGTCCTTCGTTTACAAAGCCTGCATATTAAAATCTTCATGTAAATGTTGTCATTGAATTCAGTTCTCAGTAAGGATCTTCAATGGAGCCTTTATTATGTTTAATTAACCCATTTCTTTGGCCCATGGAATAGCTTTTCTTAAACTGTGTAACACATTGTTCACGTTAAATGCTCCGTGTTTTGGTCAGTAGTGTTTTGGTCTACAGTCGGGTGAGTTGGTCTGCTCCTATTGGAATATATTTCATTATTAACAGAGCTCTGCGTAACTTTGTGATAGGCCGACCATCTACTTGTCTCCATGGAGATGTAGTTGCTTTGACTGGAATGTTCCACAGTATGGTATAAAACTTCTCCAGCTTGTTGTCACAGCGCTTGGCCTCCAAATCCTCCTACAGACATATACACTGCCTGGACAAAAAAAAAAAAAAAAGTCGCCACCAAAAAAAAAAAGGTCACGCACTCTAATATTTGGTTGTTCTGCCTTTAGCTTTGATCACGGCAAACATTCACTGTGGACAATCCATGTGTGAAAATGATGTCTCATGCTCCTGAACCACTCTTTCACAATTTGAGCCTGATGAATCCTGGCATTGTCATCTTGGAATATGCCCGTGCCATCAGGGAAGAAAAAATCCACTGATGGAATGACCTGGTCATTCAGTATATTCAGGTGTCAGCTGACCTCATTCTTTGAGCACAGACTGTTGCTGAACCTAGACCTGACCAACTGCAGCAACACCAACATATTTGCTTTGTTAAATCCAAGTGGCGACTCTTTTTTTTGGCTGCTGATCTGTCTCTATATGCAAGCTTTGATACCACAGACCTCTCCTGGCGTTGGTGTACTCCTCTCAAGCTGGCATCTGATTGACTCCTGGGCCTTGGTGCGACGTCCCAGAGCCTGGCCACTCCTGGGGTTCCACCTGTGGCAGCCACTCCTTAAAAGGACCTGCCCCCTGCCACACACTTGTGGCGGCTGGATTCTGAATGTGAACCGCGTGTCACTTGTGACCTACGCCTGTGAAACTGTTGAACCTTAAACTCTGTAAAATCGAGAAAACTATATTAGAGTTAGTTTTGAGATTGTTTTGATTTTTTTGTTTTACCTTACACCAGTTTTTAACTCATTGAGCCTTCTTTTGTTATTTTAGTTTGCTGTGTAATTCTAAATTTACGATTACTGTAACATGCTCATTTACTTCATAATTAAAAGAGACGCTTATTATTTACCATTTTACAACCAGGGTCTTGTTACTTCCTTTTTATCTGAGGAACGGTTCATAACAGTTGCATTAGTACAATTACAGGTGTTTGTATAGTTTAAACCAGGGGTGTCCAAACTATATCTATCATAATATTGACCAGTTATACGGCAACATATAAGTTAGGTTTGGACTGTAAAACAATAAAACACACATAACAGATATTTAAAATAGTTTGAATTTTATTTTGTCCTAATGCAAGGGTCAAAGGTCATGTTTGGAGCTGCCTTAGCACTCCTTCTTGGACATCTTGTCTTTAGTAGCATCTCTGCTAGTGCTGATGCTTGTTTTGTTGTCCATCGTTGGCGTTGTTTTGTCGTCACTCTGCTTGTTGGCCCTGGTTTAGCCGCTCATGCTCTGGACTGTCCCTTCACGGCCAGTGTTACTGATGATTTGCCTAACGGGGTTCAGACCTCTGCAGCACAGCAGTGGGGACAGTGCGTCTCCTTGGTATATGCCACATTGGATGGTCACTTGTGCAAGTGACTTACCATTGGCCTCAAGGGTTTTCCACAACCTCATCAAGTTTACAATGAAGGCTCTTAGTCCTGTTGATGTTGTACAGCTCCAGGCATTCAGTGATCCATGTGTGTGGCATTGAGTCGTAGGCCCGTCTCGCCCATCTCACAAACAGATTTTAGGCTGAGATTTCAGCCCTGAAGTTGCTGGTCTCTACGCAACAAAATGCACAAGGTAGCCGTTAACTTGAAAACTACCACTTCATGACATCACAAGGTGGAACAGAGCATTTTGAGCTTTGGAGATGTAGACGAACTAATAATGAAATAAATAATAATAATAAAAGATGTACAGACTAATAATAAAGTGTGACTCAAACATGTGTGAACGAAACAAAACACAACTCCAGTTATATTATGTATTATAACATGACTTAAAGATCATAAGAGTCAGTTTTAAATAAAATTGGACCTTTAAAGTAAACACAATGCAGTGTAATATAAGATGAATGGGATCATTAGATTATTTAAAACATTGTGAAAACAAGATATCTGATATATGTGCTATCCTGTTACATATGAATGTCTTTCGTGGAGTTGGGCTGGTAACTTATTGCAGTCACCTTATCATTCTCCTGTAGGATTTCTGTAAATTTGCTTCAGTTTTTGACCTTGGTTTACATTTGAAGGTGTTCTTCTTGGTGGTACCAGTAAGCGTTTATAGTTCCTGTACATGTGTCAAGGAGGTTTTACGCATTTATTTAGCTGAATAAGTGTGAGAGACCAAGGTCAAACTGGATAAATATATTCATCATTGTTAGGGTGAGCGGGCTCGCACTTGGCCTGGTGACGTCAACTTTTTGCCTCTGTGGAGATATGGAGAGTAAGTTTAATTCCATACTCTAGGTAACCTCTAGGTAAAGGAAGCTGAAAAGTTACACAGTGCAGCTTTAATTTTCTGAACATAAAAACGTGGGGGTGAAAGTAGCTCAGTTGGTAGAGCGTTTGCTCCCTGATCTGAAGGTTGGTGGTTTGAATTCTGCTTCTGGTGTACACATTCCTTGATTTAACATGTTTTGAGTGTCTTAAGGGTAGAAAAGCGCTGTATAAAAACGTGACGTGATTTACCACCACTGTTATCCAACTCCAAAATAGTCAAATATATTTATTCTTCGTCTAAACTCTGCTTCAAACTAGTTTTGCTGATTTGTCTGGTACTGTGACCTCTCAATTAAAAATGACCGGACAAACTTTTGTATGATGACTGTGCTGTACTTATCAAGGAAGGGATAGCTTTTTAAAAATGTGAAAAATATACTTCTTTGTCCAACCCAAGACAGCAGCTTATGTGTAAAATAAATGTATATGGAGTCCCAAAGTGCCTTGAGTAACCCCCCGTCCGCTGTTCAGTCTGGGCCCATTACATTGTACGTGGCTGTGAGCGCGGCTGCTGGACATAATGCACTTTGCAGAGCAGTATTGATTCTAAGGTTGGCCTGGTTGAACAAACTATTAGATTTCAGAGCAGCTCTTTCATTTCAGATTGTGTGTAAACTTAATCTGACCAAAGCCAGGCACAGCTGTGGTTAGTCCCACATGTCTAAGGCCTGTGAATGTGTTCACCTCATACATAATGGTACAATCCCAATATGTCTGTATTTTATCTGTTGTAAATCCGTGCATTTAACCCAGTGTTTATGTCCTCTGGGGTTGGGCTGGATACATTTAGTTCTGGTTTTTGATACATCAATTTGAGCCATGCTTTTCTGTAGTACTCCACAACAGTGCTCATAAATACTATTGCTTTATTTTTTATGGTTAGCGTACACTTTTAGCTCAGATGGTAGTGTTTGTCCACTGGCGGTTCAAATCCCGCTCTCGACATAAACATCATTGGTTGCGTGATCAGATCCACTGACCCACAGGTTGACGGTGCAATTCCAGCTCCCACAGATGTCGTTGTGTACTTGGGCAAGACACTTAACCCAACCTCGTTCCCGGTGTCTGTGTACAACTCAATTTATTTTTGTAAAGCCCAAAATCACAAAAACAGTTTCCTCTTAGGGCTGAACATGAGAACTGATTTAACCAACAGAAAGTTAGAAAATCAACAGTGAAAGAGAAACAGACAAACAAATGAATGAACAGAAAACAAGCAAACAAATGGAGAAGTGTCCCAGAACATCCCCTGTCCTTAGACATTTCAACAAGGAAAAACTAAAAAACAAACCCAGTGTGAAAAAGAGAAACCTCGAGGAGAACCACAGTGAAGGAGAGATCCACTCCCACGGACAAACAGGCTGCAGATGTGTCCAGGACTAATGCGCATCCATTTGCAGAGAGAGTTCAAGTCTGTAGGACCAGAGCCTCTCAACTAAGGGACGGAGAGGGGCCCATCCACGGCAGCCATCCAGCCAGGCGAGAGAAGGGAGGGTCCGGGTCCACAGAACAGGGTCGGTGCACAGGAGGGCATCTAGACACTGGTGTATGAATAGGTGAGTGGTTCCTTAATGTAAATCACTTTAAAGTGTCTTGAAGGTGGAAAAGCGCTATATGAAATGTTACCTTTTCCCATTTTACCATTTATTGTCCCCGAAGGAAAATTTGTCCTCTGCATTTGACCCATTCTTCAATCTGTCAGGAGCAGTGGCGCCCATAAAAATAAGTTATTATCATGATTATTATATTATGACAAATATGATGATCAGGCTCAACATTTGTGAATTTACATTGTGAATACTGTATTTCATGGCAAAGTACGATGTAATTAATAGGGAAAACTGTCTCTTGGCCCCATTTGAGAGTACGATATCACCACATTCTTGTCTGAAAAACACCAATATATAAACGTCTTAAAGAAATGAATGTAATGAAATGATCATATTGTTTCGTAACAGGGGAGCTTCAGGATCAACCGTCTGATCCCCATTAAGCGCGTTCTAATAAACCTCCTCATGGGTTTGAGGGGCTGTTATTTTGACTGCGGCTCTCATTAGCTTTATAGCACAGCCCACTCAATAAAACACAGCAGGGGGAACATTTCAACCATGGAAGAGCAGTACCATTACTGTTGGGTGTCATCGTCGGGCGCAAGTTCACAACAATTAGCAAAAATCCAATGTTTTGTGAGCGTTTAATAAAAGTACCATCGAAATGATTAAGGAGCATCGTTCAAGTCTGTTATTGCAGTCAGCTGTCACAGTAATACACATTTATCCTCATGTTATATTACTAATTTGGGAGCGGTTTTACAGTAATTTCATCGGTTTAACATTCAAAGTAATAAAGGAGAGCATTGCTTGGAATAAAACATCAGTATCGAGACTTAAACCCGCGCTGTACCAGGTTTTTACTGTCTTAAAAAACTGGTTCATTTTAAACTTTTTGCACTACTCCTACTGCTTTCCAAGTCTCCTATATTATTGGATGATTTTATAAGAACTTTTCACAACTTGCAGAGGCCAGAGCGGAGTTTTGCAATCACAGTAATGAAAAAAACAACTAGCATGCTAATAGTGCACCAGC